>NC_092338.1:409840000-410087500 GCF_046630445.1 Rutidosis leptorrhynchoides | reverse complement strand
CTTTTGGACTTTATATGTGGATCATTCGATTGAGGAATATAACAACAATTTAAACAGTTCGAAAAGATTGTAAACCAATTTGGATCCTTTATATCACATGTAAGATCTTTTATAATTATTATAAATAAATTTTTAAGTATATTTAAATTAATAATAATACAAATAATAATAATAATAATAATACAAGTAATAATAAGTCACAATATTAAGAATTTTAATGGAATAAGTAATAATAATGTTATTAATGAATATAACTATAATACTACTACTTTTAATATTACAATTTATAATAATATAATCTTATAATAATATAATAATAATGATAATATTACTAATGATAATGATAAATCTTAAATAAGGATGATACCTTTTTAGTAATCATATTCATAATGTAATAACTAATACAACTAAATTATAATTATAATTATTCTTATTTTATTATTTATATTTAATATCTTTATTTTATTTATTTTATTTTTTTTTATTTTTTTTATAACAACCTTTTAATTATAATTATAGTAACAATAATAATACTAATAATATTTAATAATAGTAATGATAAACATAATAATAAGGATTATAATTTAAATTCTTTTTTTTTTAAAGACAATGATAACCAACAACTTATTTTCAACAATAGTTCGTGAATCGTCGAACACAGTTCAAAGGGTAGTTGATGACATGGAATAGTTCAAACATTTAAAGACTCAATATTACAAACTTTGCTTATCGTGTCGGAACATATAAAGATTTAAGTTTAAATTTGGTCGGAAATTCTCGGGTCATCACAGTACATACCCGTTAAAGAAATTTCGTCCCGAAATTTGAGTGAGGTCGTCATGGTTAACAATAAACATGTTTTCATGACAAATATGAGTTGATAAATAGAGTTTTATCATTATTGAATAATAATGATAAAATAATTCGATTATTCTAAGAATACGAGTGGAGCTATCGCAAAAGAGTGAATTGAAGAAAATAAGATCCCTCCTTAATTTTTGACATAAACAGGATTGAATTCCGGAATTCATGGGATTTATAGAAAATCTTCGAAATCAAAAAGATTTGATTCTTCGGTGAGTAAGGAAATTAAGATCTCTATAATTAAATACGGTGATCTGCCTCGATTACTCTGTCTGATATTTCTATTATAAATTAAGCTCTTTAGTTCCATTATTCTCACCATTTCTATACTTTCTTTCTTAGTTCATACATCCAAAAGATTGTGAAAATGATTAATCCAGCTCTAGTCCTTGATATTTTCCTAATTATCATTTCTATTATCCTTCTTTCTAACCTTCCATCAGAAAAACCTGTTTCCTTATATTATTACTTTGGGGTGATACTATTCTTAATTCTACCGTGTCTATATATTGCTATTCGTATTAATATCCATAGTTTGTAACCTCCGTGTTGGTATTGGGATTTATATTCTCCCTTATATTTCAAAGCTCTATGCTTTTGTTTTCTCTTCCCGACTTCAAGTCAAGCGAATAATGGTCCAGAATTTGTAGATATAGAGTTTCGAATGATTGTAATGTTCAAAGTAGGAAGGAACGTGATAGCACGATTTGATTTTCAAATTTATCAACATCACGGAAGATAGAACCATCAAGAATACATTTTCTTGATTTGTTCAGGAGTTAAGTAGAATGAAAGAGTTCTGTGACATGGCACATGATGACGTTATGATCTGTGAATCATCACGTCCCATTAAAAACTCAGCATGACTTACTGTAATATAATCACGTTGATCAAGTGTCATTATATTATACTAACTCATGCATCAGTTCCCAACATTACTTCAATAACATTCATATTTTAAGCTCTAAAGTTTACAGAATATAGAAACTAACAGTTTCTATATGATGTAACACTGATAGCACGAAGAGATTAATGATTTCAGATAAGAATAGTTATAAAAATATCTTCAGAAATATGGAGGATATTTATAATGAAAGATACGATAATATCTCGGAATATCTAAGATCAAAGGATGATAGAAACTATTATTTGCAAGTTTTAGAGTAAGGAGCAAGATATTCACTAAAGACCTTAGCATACATTGAATCATTTAGATTCTTTGAAGTAAAACTTATTCTTTGTGATTTGTCCACGGCTTTCTTTATAGTTTCGCATAATCTGCTTTTCAGTACTAAATTTTCTATTGAATGTTTCCAATATAATGATACACAGGAAGCACGAAGAGGTATATAATTTCGGACGAGAATATTTATGAAAATATCCTCAGAAATATCGAAGATATTGATGATGATATTTTGGGATTTCTGGGTTCGATGGTTGATGGAGAAAGATTTTCCGCTAAATTTTAACATGACTTTGGAGCAAGATATTCTCTAAAGGTTTCAACAGATCCATGATTACCTGGATTCTTTGAATATAGGGTATGGTCCTTATATTTGTCCTTGGTCTCCTTCGTGGTTAGCTCAATCCGTTTTTCCAGTTCCAACTTTTCTGAGCTTTTCCAACATTCTATTCTTTATCATCAAACTTCCGATGATTAAAGTCGTTTACATTTTTTGTTGCTTCATTCAACTTTTAAAAATTCAGAGTATTAATTCGCAGACTGGGTGCTTTTCAGAATTTCAGAATGGAAGCCCATTATTCTTAGAGATAAATGTTATACATATAACTGTTGATGTAGATATGCTGTGAGTTTTCAAAGTACTAATTGTCGATTCCTCTACATTTACTGCTACCATATATGAATCATTGGTTATTGATCTGAGGTGATTTCCAGAGACTTGTGTTTTTAGATGATTAAACGCTGACGGTAATATGGTAGAATATAAAAGGTTCCCCGATAACAATAAAAGAGCATACATATAAATCAAGGTGATAATAAGGTTATTTTGAACGAAAAGTCGAAGTTGATTTGCTGGAGCTGTGACAAAATTTGCTACTTTGAAAGGAATTACCAAGTTACTTTGGGTAATAATAACACTAAAGGAAATAGCACAACTATGTGTTAAACGTTTACTCAGTCTCTGAGAGTTTTTCATGTGCATAACTATATGCATAATCTTTCTTTCCATAGATGAAATGCGGTTGGTTCATCCTCTCGATTTAGGTGTTTCCAAGATTCGTGAAAGGTTTGAACGCAGATTGTAATTGTCAAGATACAAATGAGGTTAAGATAAAAATCAAGTGGCAAACTTGAAGAATTGTTTAGTTTCATATGTTATAATCAATATCTTAATTCATTTTTATTTTTCCAATGTTATTAGTCTACAGTCGATAGTCCACAGTTGACAGTCCAATAATTTATTTTCATATATAATTTAATATATAAAATTCGAATTAATTAATACGTATCGTGACCCGTGTACATGTCTCAGACTCGATCACAACTCAAAGTATATATATTATTATAGAATCAACCTTAACCCTGTATAGAGAACTCGATCATTACTGCACATAGAGTGTCTATGGTGATTCCAAATAATATATATAGATGTGTCGATATGATATGTTAAAACCGTGTATACGTGTCCCGATATTTAAAGTGCGTAAAATAAATAACAGAAATTAAATGACGATAAATTAAATGCGTAAAGTAAATAACAAAAAAAATAAATGACGATAAATAAAATTACGAGAATATAAATTGCGATAAATAAATTACAATAATTAAATTGCGATAATAAATTGCGATAAAAAATTGTAATACGGAATTAACAGTTAGCTAGGAACAGTTAGCTAGGATTTTGTTAGCGTGGATTCTTAACAAAATTTCTCATAGTTAATTTGTTTGTTTCTAACAACTTTTATTTTGTCAAATGTTTTCTTCATTATGCCACTTGTTGGTTTCTGATAGATCAAAATCCAAATATGAAATTGAATAAGAATGATTATTCTGCAGTGAACGGATACGTATATCGGTGGTTGTAAGTAAGATAGTAAATGACTGTTGAATCAGATTCGAAGAATGTACAATGTAACTTATTAATGTGAAATCTAAATATTCCTCGGGTATTGCCTACCCGTTAAAATATGTTCACCATTAACAGTTTGTACGAAAGAATTTTTAATTACAGTCTTTATGAAAAAAAAATATATACATATATATTTTCTTCAGATGTAATCATGGATTTAATGAGTCAATATGATATTAAACTCATTTGATTTTAGGTTTGAGCTAGAATAAATAATCTCTAAGACTTTAGAGATTACATAATTGCTATGTAAAACGAAGGTAAATGATGTAGAACATTACATAGGACGATGATTATGCTCAAGGTACAGAATGAGATGTGGAAGCGTGTGTTGTTGATGGTACGGGTGTTGTTACTGATGGTACTATTGGTGCCGGTGATGTTGCTGAAGCTGGTATGTTTTGCACCATATTTTCCAAGGCTACAACTCGGACGCGAAATTCGTTGACTTCTTCTATTATTCCGGAGTGATTGTCGGTCGGAATGAGCGGATGAATAAGATCTAGAATTGTAGATACAGTATAATCGTTGTGGTATATCCTGGCAATGAGGGTGGATATGGTGTTTCGAATAGATTCACCGGTAAGTGCTTCAGGTTCTTCACTAAAAGGTGAATTCAGTTGATGAAGAGGATCACCTTTTTCTTGTCTCCAATGATTAAGGAGACTACGAACCCATCAGATGAATTGATGATGGCCGATTGGTTGATCCATTCCGGTTATACTGCTTTCGGAGCTCAAGTGTGTTTTCATATCGAATTAACTGTCGGAATAACCATCGAAATAGTTATCGGAATCGGAAGGACTCGAACTGGTTGAGGGATTCATATCGTACGATCAAATGAAGGATTTTCGATAAGAAATAGATTATAGGATATATATTAGTACCCTGCAATACATAATTTACATATGCATATATTATACTAAAATCCCATAAGTTACGGAGGAATCTACGGAAGCTGATAGGCAAAGTCTACAGTAACAGATACGCTAAGATATGAATTTATCTATACACTGTCTATGCAAGTCAAGGCAGTAAGACATGTCTAGACTAAGAATGATAAGCAGGTAATTTCCTAAGGATGATAAGCAGATGATTTCCGACTAGAAATGATAAGCAAAACTTTTGACATGCAGACACGGTCGAAGTCCAGACTCACTAATGCATCCTATCGACTTATCAGTTAGATACACTAATGCAGACTTGGTTCGCTAAGACCTCCACTCTGATACCAACTGAAATGCCCCGTCCTAATCCATCTGGACGAAGTCTTCAACAGTTGGTCCCATTGCGAGGTTCTGACCTCTATATGACCTGAACGACTCCATATAATATGAGCAAATGCACATCGGAAGATTTTTTTCATACCTGAGAATAAACATGCTTTAAAGTGTCAACCAAAAGGTTGGTGAGTTCATAAGTTTATCATAAAACAATAAAATTCTGTAATTTTGATAGACCACAGATTTAAATCCTGCATGGTACAAATGGGCCCGAATCCTATACCCACCTGTAATGTACATGCAATATCTTTTAAATACAGTACACCTTTTTCGTGTACGAAATCATCTTACATAAATATTAGTAACCCTACACATATCTTGTGCACAAAATAACATACACATAATCTGTGTATAAAATCATTCTCTCGATACGTAACATTCATATCAATTGGTGGCAATTATCATGTCCACATAATTCAATGGTGGCAATTATCATGTCCACATAATTTAATGGTGGCAATTATCATGTCCACATAATTCAATAATAATTCGCAGAACTTCTGTCTGCATAATAATTCATTCGAGGAATGTTTTGATTGTGTCTATCTCGTCAAACATTTATAAAAGCATTTCATGTATTCGCAGTTCAAAATATATTTCAAAAGCATTTAATAAAGCAGTTGTAAAAACAGCGCATGTATTCTCAGTCCCAAAAATGTAAAGAGTAAAAGGGAGCAAATGAAACTCACCTAATGTATTTTGTAGTAAAAATATATATGACTATATTGAACAATGCAGGGTTAGCCTCGGATTCACGAACCTATATCATATATATATATATATATATATATATATATATATATATATATATATATATATATATATATATATATATATATATATATATATATATATATATATATATATATATATATATATATATATATATATATTAATACACATAATAATATTTAAACAAGTTTATATATTAATATTTATTAATATATAACTCAATTATATCAATTTATGTATTTTAAATAATTACATAATATTTATATAATAGATTCATGTTAAAGTCTTTTAATTAAAGTATACATAATGTATTAAAATTTATATATATGATTATATTAAAATTTATTTGTATAGTATATGTATCTTAAATAATAATAACATTTTAGTCTTATAAATTTTACTATGTAATATGATATATATAATAAGTATTTTTTTTAAAATATCATTTGTTTAATAATTATAATAATACTAACTTTATTAATAATTGATAATTTTAATAAAAAATGTTTCTTTTAATAAAAACAATAATTTTTCTAATGATAATAATGATAATAATAATAATAATAATAATAATAATAATAATAATAATAATAATAATAATAATAATAATAATAATAATAATAATAATAATAATAATTAATAATAATAATAATAATAATAACACCTAATAATTGAGACTACGCGTTTTATTTGCCTTCCCCAAAACATATCGAAATAGTTCACAAACAAAACGCAGAAGATAATATCACGAGGTTTCAAAGGATCCCTGATTCAATCAATCGATCAATCGATCAAGTAATCAATTCCTTGTTTCATCACCATCTTTAGTCGAGCATCAATCACCACGAATATCGGTTAATTAACACCAGGTATGTCGATTATCTCTATTTAATTTGGATTCGAAATTAGTCTCAAGTTTAGATTTGCATAAATCAGAATAATTTATCAAATCGACAACCTAAATAGACCTTCAACTTCACTTCATACCGATGTATTAGATTGTAGGTGTGATTAGGGTTTTAATCTTGATACGATTCGAATTAATTAGTTTAAAGATATGAATTCTATGGTTGTTCATAAATTATACAGAGTAATTAAATTTGCTGATTCGTTTTAAAAAAATTGTTAATATTTATATATATATATATATATATATTTTTATTTATTTATTTATATTTTTCTGTGTATATTCAGTTGTTCATAAATAAGTTTGCAACTTTTAATTTGATGTTATCTTAGTTACAATGGGTAAATGAGGAAATCAAATAAATAAATGATTATACAAGTAGATTTAAAACTGTACCTGTGTTCTATTGGTCTTCATTTTCGAACAGAGAGCAAAATAGATAGTCTTAGTAGAAGCAAGTAGACAAAGGTGATGTACTTGTTTGTGTTTTGATTTGAAATAGATATAATAGCAGTAGTATTGCAGCTATTAGTGGTAGTTTTTGGTGTTCGTAAAGTATCACAGCAGCAACAATCAAGATGGTGTTTGGTGATCAATGGAACTAGAATCCAAGAAATAGATTTATAGGAAAAGGAAGGTCATAGTGTTGGATTAATGATTTCATGAAGGTGATGTCTCTGGTGGCACAATGGTGAAGATCAAGTAAGTTTCTATAGACATAAGTGGTTGTTTAGATTATGATTAAGGTTTGATGATACACATATGTATATATATATATATATATATATATATATATATATATATATATATATATATATATATATATATATATATATATATATATATATATATATATATATTTATATATAGGAATGGGTTATTTTTATTGTTGGACAGGAAAGAATATAGGTTGCTAGTGGTGATGTCTTTGGGATTCCACATGTAACAGAAAACAAGGTATCCATGATGATGGTGGTGGCTACTTTTGGTTTACGGTACTCTTGATGATTTTGTTGGTGAAAACCCTTCGGTGTTGAATCACAAAAGCAGGACAACTGCAGTAGCTATCACAGGAACGTTAATTTGGTATTATTGAGGTTAGTTTGTGATAGTATCAAAAGGTATAACAGGGGTATAGCATGGTTGCAGTTGATTTGATCATAACATTCAAATCGTAGGTTATGGGGGGTTGGTCTGTTGGCCTGCGAATACCCCATATGGGTCTTGGTTACTGTACAGAAGTAGTAGAAACAATGGTGATGATTTATAGTTCAAGGAGTGATGATGTTCTAATGGAAACAGAAAATAGAAGTGGCCACAACACGTGGTGACGGGTTGGTGATTAATTGAAGAGTACTGGTGGTGGATTTTCGTAATAGCAATAGATATATAAGTATAGCAGCAGTACATAGTAAACAGCTTGTGTGGTTGTTTTGGTGTCTTGTTTGAAATAGAAAATGGTTTGGCCGAGTAGTTTATAGTATCGGTTTAAATGGTTCACTTGGGTGAAGTATGTATTGAGTATATATGTAAAGATGTTATACTATCATATATCATATATCATTAAAATATATTAGTGCAAGACAAAGAAATGAAACAAAAAGATGATGTGTTTGTTTGTGTGTTATTCGTGAGAGTCAAAAAAGGAGAAAGGCATCTTTAACTACTTTTGAACTTTATATGTGGATCATTCGATTGAGGAATATAACAACAATTTAAACAGTTCGAAAAGATTGTAAACCAATTTGGATCCTTTATATCACATGTAAGATCTTTTATAATTATTATAAATAAATTTTTAAGTATATTTAAATTAATAATAATACAAATAATAATAATAATAATAATAATAATAATAATAATAATAATAATAATAATAATAATAATACAAGTAATAATAAGTCACAATATTAAGAATTTTAATGGAATAAGTAATAATAATGTTATTAATGAATATAACTATAATAATACTACTTTTAATATTACAATTTATAATAATATAAACTTATAATAATATAATAATAATGATAATATTACTAATGATAATGATAAATCTTAAATAAGGATGATACCTTTTTAGTAATCATATTCATAATGTAATAACTAATACAACTAAATTATAATTTTAATTATTCTTATTTTATTATTTATATTTAATATCTTTATTTTATTTTTTTTATTTTTTTTATTTTTTTTATAACAACCTTTTAATTATAATTATAGTAACAATAATAATACTAATAATATTTAATAATAGTAATGATAAACATAATAATAAGGATTATAATTTAAATTCTTTTTTTTTAAAGACAATGATAACCAACAACTTATTTTCAACAATAGTTCGTGAATCGTCGAACACAGTTCAAAGGGTAGTTGATGACATGGAATAGTTCAAACATTTAAAGACTCAATATTACAGACTTTGCTTATCGTGTCGGAACATATAAAGATTTAAGTTTAAATTTGGTCGGAAATTCTCGGGTCATCACATCAGCAGTAGATGTGGACACAGTATTTTGCTTTTTGCTCGTACCACCCAGTAACTGGCAACCACCAGTAGTATTTTTCATGTCTATTTTACACCCATGCTCTTGGAGCCTGTTTGAGGCCATAAAGATCTTTGTCTAGCTTGTAGACATGGTCTGGATATTTACTGCTTATAAAACCAGGAGGCTATTTGACATAAACTTCTTCTTGCAACTTCCCATTTAGAAATGCAGATTTGACATCCATCTGGAAATACCCTAAAGTTCATCTTAACAGCATATGTCAAGAATAATCTGATAGCTTCCATCCTAGCCACTGGAGCATAAGTCTCTCCATAATCCAATCCTTCTTCCTGTTTGAACCCTTGAGCTACCAACCTAGCTTTGTTTCTGTTCACAATCCCATCTTCATCTATCTTGTTCTTGAAAACCCACTTGCTACCAATGATTTTCTTAGTTTCATCATCAGGTTTAGGTACCAATGTCCAAACCTTATTCCTATCAAACTGAGAGATCTCTTCTTGCATAACTTCTGCCTAGCTTGGATCTTTGATTGCTTCATCAGGACATTTAGGTTCAATGGTAGACACAAAATTTACATGCATACAAAAATTGCTGGTTGCATGCCTTCTTGTTTTAACACCACTAGCCAGATTACCAATAACTTGCTCAATTGGATGCTCTTTTGTCCATCTAGTGTTATGAACATGTGAGCTTATCGTGAAACACACAACATCTTGATCATCAGCTGGTTCAAAGGTATGAGCAGCAGTTGGAGACAGCTATTCAGTATTAATGTAACCAGTACCAGCTTGTGATCTTTCAGAACCAGTACATCTATGCTCAAGTTGTAGGACTTCGGTAGAGCCAGTAGGTCCACTTAGTTTAGACACAGATGGAACAGAGTGTTCCATCTCATCATCAGAGATCCCAGCAACATAGATTGGTGAGGGATTTGCAGCTGGTTCTTCATCATCATCAAGAGCTTGCTGAGTAGGCTCTTCAAATAATACCTCTTCATCTACTTGACTGGGAGATGAGGCTGGGGTAGTTTCATCAAATGTAACATTAATTGATTCTTCAAAACAAACCCTTCTTTTATTGAAAACCCTATATGCCTTTGACATGTTGGAATATCCCAAGAATATACCTTCATCAGCCTTAGCATCAAACTTGCCCAGCTGATCCCTATTGTTTATAATGAAACAGGGAGTGCCAAATACATGAAGAAATGAGATTGAGGGTTTTCTTCCTTTGAGAACTTCATAAGCAGTTTTCTAATGTCTTTTCACTATTAAAGATCTATTCTGGGTAAAACATGCAGTGTTCACAGCTTCTGCCCAATATGAATTTTTCAGCCCAGACTCAGCTAACATAAATCTTGCTGCTTCAATGAGAGTTCTGTTTCTTCTTTCTGCAACACCATTTTATTGAGGTGTTCTCACAGCAAAAAAGTTCTGTGAAATACCTTTATCAGCACAAAATTCTTCTAATGTAGCATTTCTGAATTCTGTACCATGATCACTTCTTAGCAGTTTCACCAGTTGCCCATTTAAAAGCTCCATTCTTTTGATAAAATTGATAATTTGATCAGCAGCTTCACTCTTTTGCTTCAAAAAGAATACCCAGGTGTATCTGGAATATTCATCAATAATAACCAGTGTATACTTCTTCCCACTACAGCTGGCCACATTAACAGGACTAAAAAGATCCATATGAAGTAAATGAAATGGTTTCTCAACAGATGAGATTTGCTTTGATTTGAATGAGGCATGGTGATGTTTTCCTTTTTCACAACCAGGACACAATCTGTCCTTTACATAAGACATGGTGGGTAGCCTAGACACCAAACTTCTACTGGATAATTTGTGAATATCTTTGAAGTTGAGATGTGAGAGTCTCTTGTGCCATAACCACTTCAGGTTGTCTGCTGCCTCTGAATAGAAACAAGTATCAGTTGTTGTGACTGCTGTGTTCATGTCAATTTGATACATGTTTTCATGACGTTTTGCAGTCAGCAGTGGCTTCCCTGTCTTATCAAAAATAGTGCCAATTTTCTTTCTGAATTGTACTATCTTATTCTTACTTGTCAGTTGGCTTATGCTGAGTAAATTATGTTTAAGCCCATACACATATGCAACATTTGAAAACGTGACATTCCCATTAGTCAAAGTACCAAAACCCTTTGTGTAACCCAACGAATTATCTCCATACGAAACAACTGGACCATCTTTTTCTTGATAGTCCATCATCAGGGACTTACATCCGGTCATATGTCTCGAACAACCACTATCGAGATACCAGATTTGGTTGTTTTGAATGCCCTGCACAGTAGCTAAGATATTAGTTCTTTTTGGGAACCCATACAAGGATGGGTTCTGGAAGGGTCATCTTTGATGATCTCTTCCTGTCTGCTATTTTGCTTGAAGAAGCAGTAGTAGATGGGGTTGGGGTAAAAGGACACCGGTTGGCTAAGTGAAACTTGCTGTCACATTTGTAGCATTTTCTCACATTTGGTATCGGTTACGGGTCATACACTGAGTAAAGGGGTGCAGTAAGATCGGGTCGATTTTTGGTTACTGCCTCAATTAGCTGGTCAAGTTTGACTATCATAATCTCAGTGATAGACAGCTCATCATTCGAGTCCACTTTTGCTTTTCCCTTAAGGGCAACTTTCTTCTTGGAACCAGTACCATAGTCATGACATATTGCTTTGCCTTTATCATTTGACGAGCCAGCGTGGGAAGTTACTGGCTTGTCTACTGAAGTTGATGAGCTAGAAGAAGTTTTTCCTGCTACCTTGGACTTGCCAGTATTACGTTTGACTGGCTTGTCTACAGCTACTGGTTGACCAGTAAGTTTGTCATCAGCTGGCTCAGCACAATTGGAACTAGAACACGAAGGGGAATCAGTTGGTTTAATTTTTCTAAGATTATTTTCAGTGATTTCCCTTTTGATACGTCTTTCTTTTGGAGTCATGTAGTAGATGTGATGTTAAAGCGAAGGGGTACAAAATAATAGTATTTTTACAAGGAAATACTATTAAATACTATACAATTTTACACAAGATATTTATTTATTTATAGAATGGATATACCTAAACCTTGCTACAACACTTATAGGCAGTGTACCTAATCGTACAGTAGTGTAGTTTTTAGTAAGTCTGGTTCGTTAAATGAACGATTATTAGTAAGTCTGGTTCGTTAAATGAACGTACAGTAGTGTAGTTTTTAGGCAGTGTACCTAATCGTACAGTAGTGCAGTCAGCAGTGGCTTCCGTGTCCGGTTAAATGAACGATTATTAGTACTTATAAATATCCCACCCATCGTGTCCGATCGAGTGTATATGGTTATTTATAGGTACGTCCAATTGTAAATCTTTATATTAAATTAACAAACTATCATTTAATTAAACAAATATAAAGCCCATCAATAGCCCATAGTCTAATTTCCACAAGTGTCGTTCTTTTGTCCAAACCCCAATTATGGTACAAAGCCCAATTACCCAATTTTAATATTTTAGCCCAACATCATGATTACTTCGGCTTAAATAAGCATAATAATAACTTAGCTACGAGTCATTAATTTTAAAAAGGTTGAACATAACTTACAATGATTAATAATAGCGTAGCGTTACACGGACAGAATTTCGACTTACACCCTTACAACATTCGCTAACATACCCTTATTATTATTAAAATTAAAATTAAAATTATAATATATATATATATATATATATATATATATATATATATATATATATATATATATATACGTGAGATTGAGAGATAGAGAAAAAGGTGTGTTTTTGTTCAACCAAAACTGCGAAATTTATAGGACCTGACCCTCAAATTGGGGCCATGCGATAGCATGGATTTTCTTCTTCCTGGCCCTGCGATCGCATGGCCAGCTGGGAGAGCTCACATGTTGTTGTTTTCTTTTTGCCGACGGTTTTATTAAATATATATAATATATAAATAAATTTAAGAATTATTTATATATTATATTATATTTATGTGCATAGTTGACTTGTAATTTTTGCTCCGTTGCGTCGAGCGTTGAGAGTTGACTCTGGTCCCGGTTCCGGATTTTCGAACGTCCTTGCGTACAATTTAATATCTTGTATTTTGCGTTTTGCGTCTTGTACTTTTGTAACTTTTAAGCGTTTCTCATCAATAATTTGAACCTCTTAGATTGTACTTTGTACTTTTGAGCTTTTTGGGCGTTTGCATCTTCAATTCGTCGAATCTGTCTTTTGTCTTCACTTTTTATTATACAAACGAATATCACTTGTAAATAGAACAATTGCAACTAAAAACTTGTCTTTCTTGAGGGATAATGCTATGAAATATATGTTCGTTTTTAGCATTATCAAATATTCCCACACTTGAGCGTTGCTTGTCCTCAAGCAATATAGTCTTGAAATAAAAATACTAGAATCACTTCTTTATTCTTCACACTTTGTACATCAGTGATTTCTATACGGCGGTATGAACAATGATAATAACGATGTGGTTTACAGTCCCACATGACTATGAAAATTTAGATCCTTTAAGGAAATTGGATCTTTATGAAAACATTTGTTATTTTGAAAATTCATTCTAGCTTTTACCCTAGATAAGTTTTCCGGAATAACCCTTCACCGGTGTTTGCAAAATTGTTTTTGTGGGTTTGGTGGATTCCAGATTTGAAAATTTTAGCTCAAAACTTGCGGTTTTGTGTCACCTACTTGCTAACCTTGTATTGGGAAAGCAACACGTCCAGTTTACTTGCTCCATATATTACCTTTCGGTAAACTACCGTCCGGTTGTAAAGGAAAGCATTGAACAAGCAACTGTTAAGGCAATGTCTCGTGACATGCTTTTAATTATGGTCTATAATGTGTCGGATGCAATTACTATCCTTTGTAGGAGCAATAGTAAAGCTCACCCTTATGGTTTTTCGGTCTGGCACAAGGTCCTATCTTTGACCATGCTATGCAACCACCGTTCTTACGGTTGACACCCGATTTGGTTCAGGTGACCTAATGAATTCCAGGTGAATTCCTAGGATTTTACGTTCAATGGTAATGAACGCATTAAAAATGGGTTTTCAGAAAACAAATCGGTTTGTAATTTGATAAAAATATTTTCTCGTTCAAGCTCGAGTTTAGATATCATCGAATTCCATGAGTTTGTAATTCTCAATCTTTAAAAGTCAATCTCAAGGATTGAGTAATATCAGGCTTAAAAGCTGATTTTTGATCTTTAAGGAGATTATCCTTTCTGGGATTTGATTCATTAGTCTTATCAAGCTAATTTGCACGGCGCCCTCCCCATTTTACGAGACAGATCCTCTCATGGTTAGGATAAGTCTGACCACTTGGTGACTCTGTTTGATGCCAAGATCCGTGAATTTCCAGCTGATTTTCGAGAAAACTTTTCAAGGTTTTTCGTAGACTCTATAACTGATCTGGACGATAACTTCCGGACCTAAATCAAGAAGCGCGTGTCTTTTTCGGAAGACTTTACTTCCTTTTAATGATGGAATTGATTCATCGTGTAGATCCATCTTTTCTTTCAAATATATTATAAGAAATTGGGTAAAACTGATAAAATTGTCCAAAACAAAAGTATCTTCAGTTATTTGTACAAAAAATATGTGACATATGTTTTAAATAACTTGGTAAATTTTTCCCACACTTGGCTTTTATTTTCCTTTCTTTGCCTTTTTATTGTCATCTATTCCATTTTAAATGAATTCTAATATTTTGGGTTGTTTCTCAATTTATGTCCTTTCCGAGGTAACAATAATTTCGGTGTTAACACCTAGTTTTATCGTTTATAAATATGTATAAACATGATTTTGAATTCATTTATTTGAAAATTTTTACTAGAATTGGGTAGTCAGTATATAAGACTAGGGTTGTTCTTTATTATCAGAGAGCACTAGATTCTAATACAACTACTGCGTTACTAGTATTTTTAATGGTAACCAAGTGTTTAAGTCAAAAAATTTTAAAAATCTGAAAGAATTTAATCCCTTCCCACACTTAAGATCTTGCAATGCCCTCATTTGCAAGAAATCAGTAACAATTTAAATTATTGACGGTGATTAGCGTAGAAAAATGATTAAATTTTACCAAAGTTTCCAAACATATTGGCATTTGTTTGCTGAATGATAAATGGTGCACATCATTTGTTCATTCCGTCTTGTTGATACATCACATTTGTTTTTCGTTTTGTCGTCAAAATTAGTAGCTTTTGCTGAACTTAATGTCAGTCTTTGAAAATGCGATGTTTTACCCTGTTGTGTATATGAAATAAAATACATACAATACAAATATAAACATGCATGGTAATTTGAAATGGGACTTAAAATCCCACTTTCAAATCAAATATGAAATATTAGTATAAAATAATAAGAATATTAAACAATACATTAATGTATCACAATATCATATGTTTAAACATAAATAAATAAAAATAACAAAAAGATAAAAATCATAAAAATACCAACGGAACTATATCAATCTGGATAGGGGTTCCAATTCATGTCGTTAGGCGGGTTCCATGGTTGGTGATAGGTGTACTGGTAGGCCTGGTTAGGGTCGTAGAGAGTAATGGTGGTCTCATCTCGGGCTGGTGTGGAGGATAGTAAGCGGTTCGGGTCGGTACGTAGTGATCCTGACGTGATAGCCGGCTCATGATCTGACGCTGATGATAGTCCCATCTATCATGCTGTCGTTGCCTAGAATGCTCGTACTCATTCCGGGCTTGCCACTACTCTAACCGACTAAATCTATCCTCATTTATCATTTCTACCTCATCTATACGCTGGTAGACGTTAGTCATAGCCTCCCTAATGACATCCCTAATGTCATCTGCTTCCTCCATTTCCTCATCTGAACCTCTCTCTACCTGAGGATGACGACCAACATATGGTACTGCCTGATTGCGTCTGCTCTTCATTACCTTAGCACCCTGATAAACCTTCAATCCTAAAGTATCATCCTATTCCCTACAAACCAAGAGTGGACCCCCTTGATCCCTATCTACACCCAAATACTCTCCAATGAGAGTAACAAAAATACCTCCTCCTATTATTCCCCCTTCCTGTATTCCTTCCACTATCTTAGACAAATAAAAACCAACACAGTAGGGGATATTAACAAAGCCTCTTGGGTCTCGAATACACTTAAGGTAAAATAAATCATGTAAGGTCATTTTCTCCTTGTTGTGACCTCTTTGTGTAATCGAGTTAGCCAGAAATCTATGAATTATACGAAGCTCGGCTCTGTGAATATGTAAGTAGGAGTGTGTTCCTGCCCGCCCAAAAACATTATAATCTGACATACGCCTCCAGACGGCGTTAGCATCAAAATTCCTATCTACCCTTTCACCATGATAAATCAAATTTGTACAATCGGGTAATAGTAATTCAGCGGGCGTATATATCTGTAAAGCCATGGCCATGTCCAGCATGGACATCCTGTACATCCTACGGCCAAGTGTAAATCTAAGAAAACTTCTATCATCTAATCTAACTACATCCGCATTTAATGCTATAGTACTCATAAGCTCAACGCACCATTCCTTATATACAGGCCTACGAATAGTGAATAAACGTTCCCAATCGAGAAAAGAAGAACTGCCATACCTTTGGATCAAATGTTGTCTAACTGAGTTAACTAGTTGGACCCTTTCCAAAGGCTCCCAATCGATTACCCTCGGCACTTCTACATTTTTCGTTACCAATTTGAATTTGTTACTTTGATATGTTGGGTAATCTCTCCAGCTTCGATCAAATCTTAAATTGGGATGCAACCGTTCTTCATGAATCGTTGGGTGTTGTACTATCGGATGTATCAGAAATACTACGTAGGCATCAACATATATTCTTGTTGCGGATCATAATAAGGTACGTGTTGATCAGGTTGTTGTTGTTGTTGTTGTTCCTGTTGTTGCTGCGGTTCATATTGCATTTCTGGTTCAGGTTCTAGAGCAGGTTGTCTAGATGATGATGATGCACCATCAGTATTGGTAAATCTCTGCAAAACACATTAAACACAAAATTTGTACATCCAAATATGCATTATTTAGCAAAATAACAACTTGAAATAATTACAATAACATGTTAAATCAAAATTAACAATTCACAATAACGCATTTTCACAATTTTAACAATTCTACACTTTTTCAAATAAGTATATATGAAAATGTTTACAAAGTTCATAAGCATTCAACTCAAATAACATGTTAAAAAAACCATTACTAGCAATTAAACAAGTTTCAAATGGCATTTACATCAATTTAATCAAGTTCATGAATTTTATACCTAAAAAGTCCACTTTAATTCTCAAAAATCATGTTTAGGATCAAAGTTTAGATCATTTAGCTACCTAAACATGTTACACTACTTAATTTAGCAATAATTCATGAAAAAAAAATCGGCCATAACCTGTTTATATCAAAAAGCCCCAAATTGCTCAAGAACACAAACCCTAGATTTCTAAAAATTTTGAAGTTTTTGGCTTCAAATCATGTTAAATAGCATCCATCTAGGTTATACATGCATAAAATACTAACAATTTAACTCTAATTACACTAGAAATTGACAAAATCAAATTAGGAAAATTATAGCTCAAAAACACTAAAAATCAAATTCAAAGAGGTTTAGGGGTGTAATTGTTACCCTTCTTGATAAACTTCTTATCAAATTCATAATTAGAGTGGATTATAGCAAGAAATTTGGTTGATTTTGGTGAAAATTGATGATTTTAAGGTGATATGTGTGTGTGTTTTCGTATATGTGTATTTTTGTGGAGAGAGCAGAACACAGCTCGTCTACTTTTGTTCCAGTCCTGATTTTTGCCTCCATGCGATCGCATGGAGGTATAGTGTAAATCCCATGCGATCGCATGGGTCTCGGGTTTTTTTTTTATATATAAAAACCATTACTAATAAAACATATAATTAATTAAAAATTAAAATTTTGTTTCTTTTTAGGATGAGGGCATTTCGGATCGTTGTCCTAGTCCGTCTCTCAACAAGGTTTTAAAATTTGTTACTTTTTAAGCGCGGTTTTAAAAGTAAAGATTTTTGTATTTTTTAATGTTTTTGGCATACTTTAATTCAATAAGATTAAAAATAATGATAATAAAAGTTCTCGTCCCTCCCTTAGGTAGAGCAATTTCGGTTCAACGACCTAGTTTTCAACTCGCGACGAATTTTAAAAATCAAATTTTTAACTTAGTGAAATAAAGTAAATTTTTGTTTTTAAATTCACACCAAACTTAAATTTAAAATGCATAAAATTAAAAATTCATATTATTAAAATTAAAAATTCACACCAAAGTTATATTATATTTTTGTTTTTATACATACAAACTTGTATTAAAAATATTAATTTTTTAAATATGTACAAACTTAAATATATTGATTTTAAAAAGTTTACAATAATAATTTAATATTTATATATTTAATTTTAAAAAATAAAAATATTAAAAATTAAAATTAAAAATCTTTTTGGTCTTTTATCCCACTTTAATCAATTAAATATTATCAAAAATATACACCCCTCTTTTCGGTAAAGTAATTTCGACTATATTACCTAGTTTTACTCCTGATGAATTTTTGAAATATTTTGGGTTGGTTGATTAAAGATAATTATACCTTAAGAATAAATGGTAAATTTTGCAGTGATGTAATAAATTTTTGTATGATATCAATAATTTCGGTTACGCATACCTAATTTTATTGAATACCAATTTAATACTTTATAGTGAACGATTCAGCGTTTATTATCAAAAGGTTAAAAGCAATAAAAATAAATAAAAACTTATGAGAAAGAATTCTCAGAGACCTGCTTTAGCCGACTCATATGAGAGTCGTGTGATTTGGTTTTCCATAGCTACATAAGCATAACCTCGAATCTTCAATATCTTTTCTTCTAAACATATAAATGGTCCTTCTCTGCATAGAGTAACAAATTCGGTGTTTGAATATGTTTGATTATTTGAACATTTACCTTCGTGTGACCATTTTTCGCATTTATAACATCTTTCAAGGTGTCGTGCTCTTCTTTTCGTTGTTGATTTTGATTTTCCTTTACCAAAATGTATCTTATGATGATCTTTTCTGAGTTCTTTTCTTACTCCATCCATTTTGCCTCTTATGAATGATACCAATTCACTCGGAAGGGTGTCATTATTACGTTTAGTAATCATAGCGTGTAGCATTAGACCATGGTTCAGATCAAAGGAATTCTTCATCTCGTAAAACCTAAAAAAAATAAAAATTCAGAATGGGGGGAGAAGACTAGTTCTTTAGGGTCTGCTAGGGAAAGACCATTCGGATTCCATTCTCGGAAACTACACGAAAACAGAATATCTAACTCTAACAGAAATATATATTACCCTAAAAAGATTCGAACCTTCCCACACTTAGTTAGTTGTGGTGTCGAAATTGTGATTAACTTCATCTTCAACTTCCATTGGACTATCTATGTAATGTTTAACTCTGTGACCATTAACCTTAAATTCAATCCCATTTGAATTTATTAATTCTACTGTTCCGTACGGGAAAACTCTCTTAACTATGAATGGTCCAGACCATCTTGATTTCAATTTTCCAGGAAATAGCTTGAATCGTGAATTGAAAAGAAGAACTCTGTCTCCTTCTTTAAATTCTTTTGAACTTCTGATTCTTTTATCATGCCATTTATTCGTTCTTTCCTTATAGATTAACGAATTTTCATATGCTTCATATCTTAATTCTTCTAATTCGTTTAGTTGACTTAACCGTAGACGTCCGGCTTCATGTAAATCAAGATTACATGTCTTCAAATCCCAAAATGCTTTATGTTCAATTTCTACTGGAAGATGATATGCTTTTCCGTAAATGAGTCTAAAAGGTGTGGTTCCAATTGGAGTTTTGTAGGCTGTTCTAAAAGCCCAGAGTGCATCCTCCAATTTCATGGACCATTCCTTCGAATTTGATCCTACGGTTTTCTCTAGAATACGTTTTAAAGCTCGGTTGGTATTTTTAACTTGTCCACTTGTTTGTGGATGATAAGCAGTTGAGATTTTATGAGTTACTCCATATCTTTTGAGAACTTTCTCAAGTTGATTATTAGAGAAATGAGTACCCCGATCACTTATTAAAGCTTTCGGTGTTCCAAACCTTGCAAAAAGACGTTTTAAGAAGTTGACTACAACTCGTGCATCGTTAGTTGGGAGAGCTTGTGCTTCCGCCTATTTAGATACATAATCAATGGCAACGAGAATGTAGAGATTATTATGAGATTTTGGAAATGGACCCATAAAGTCAATACCCCAAATGTCAAATACTTCACATACTTGAATGACATTTTGTGGCATTTCATCACGTTGACTTATTTTTCTAGCCCTTTGACATGCATCACATGATTTGCAAAGAAGGTGTTCGTCTTTGAAAATTGTAGGCCAATAGAATCCAGCATCGTAAACTTTTCTTGCTGTGAGTTGAGGCCCATAATGCCCTCCTGTTGGTCCTGTGTGACAATGGTTTAAGATTTGACTAGCTTCATCTCCGAATACACAACGGCGTATTATTCCATCGGGACAACTTTTAAACAAATGTGGATCTTCCCAGAAATAGTGTTTTATATCACTAAAGAATTTCTTTCGTTTTTGGTACGACAACCCTTTTTCAAGAAATCCACATACTAAGTAGTTTGCATAGTCTGCAAACCATAGAATTTCATTATAATCTATCTTCAAAAGATATTCATCAGGAAAGTTGTCTTGTATAGCCGATTCATTTAGAACTTCTAATTCAGGATTTTCAAGACGAGAAAGATGATTAGGGGCGAGATTTTCTGCTCCCATCTTATCTCGGATTTCAATATCGAACTCTTGTAAGAGTAAGATCCAACAGATTAATCGTGGTTTAGCATCTTGTTTCGAAAATAGGTATCTAAGAGCAGAATGGTCGGTATAGACCACCGTTTTAGCTAGAACGAGATATGAACGAAATTTGTCAAAAGCAAAGACAATAGCAAGGAGTTCTTTTTCAGTAGTTGTGTAATTTGTTTGTGCTCCTTGTAACGTCTTACTAGCATAATAAATAGATTGAAATCATTTTTCAATCCTTTGTCCTAAAACGGCTCCCATTGCAAAATCACTTGCATCGCACATTAGTTCAAACGGTAGATTTCAATTTGGAGTTATCATGTGTAGTGACCCGAACTTTTCAATGTTTATATATATTAATTGAGATTGATATTTACATGATTAAATGTTTCCAACATGTTAAGCAATCAAACTTGTTAAGACTTGATTAATTGAAATATGTTTCATATAGACAATTGACCACCCAAGTTGACCGGTGATTCACGAACGTTAAAACTTGTAAAAACTATACAATGACATATATATGGTTATATATATAGTTAACATGTTTTTATTATAAGTATGTGTCTCATTAGGTATTTTAACAATGAGTTATATACATAAAAATGAGACTATTAATTTAAGAAACTCGAAAACGATATATATAACGATTATCGTTATAACAACGTCTTACTAGGTACATATGAATCATATTAAGATATTGATACACTTGGTTAATTATGTTAAATGATAATTAAATATATTATTAAGTGTATTAACAATGAAATACATATGTAAAAATAAGACTACTAACTTAATGATTTCGAAACAAGACATATATGTAACGATTATCGTTGTAACGACATTTAACTGTATATACATCATACTAAGATATATTATATATCATAATATCATGATAATATAATAATTTAACATCTCATTTGTTACAATAAACAATGGGTTAACAACATTCAACAAGATCGTTAACCTAAAGGTTTCAAAACAACATTTACATGTAACGACTAACGATGACTTAACGACTCAGTTAAAATGTATATACATGTAGTGTTTTAATATGTATTCATACACTTTTGAAAGACTTCAAGACACTTATCAAAATACTTCTACTTAACAAAAATGCTTACAGTTACATCCTCGTTCAGTTTCATCAACAATTCTACTCGTATGCACCCGTATTCGTACTCGTACAATACACAGCTTTTAGATGTATGTACTATTGGTATATACACTCCAATGATCAGCTCTTAGTAGCCCATGTGAGTCACCTAACACATGTGGGAACCATCATTTGGCAACTAGCATGAAATATCTCATAAAATTACAAAAATATGAGTAATCATTCATGACTTATTTACATGAAAACAAAATTACATATCCTTTATATCTAATCCATACACCAACGAACAAAAACACCTAAAAACACTTTCATTCTTCAATTTTCTTCATCTAATTGATCTCTCTCAAGTTCTATCTTCAAGTTCTAAGTGTTCTTCATATATTTTACAAGTTCTAGTTACATAAAATCAAGAATACTTTCATGTTTGCTAGCTCACTTCCAATCTTGTAAGGTGATCATCCAACCTCAAGAAATCTTTGTTTCTTACAGTAGGTTATCATTCTAATACAAGGTAATAATCATATTCAAACTTTGGTTCAATTTCTATAACTATAACAATCTTATTTCAAGTGATGATCTTACTTGAACTTGTTTTCGTATCATGATTCTGCTTCAAGAACTTCGAGCCATCCAATGATCCGTTGAAGCTAGATCCATTTTTATCTTTTCCAGTAGGTTTATCCAAGGAACTTAAGGTAGTAATGATGTTCATAACATCATTCGATTCATACATATAAAGCTATCTTATTCGAAGGTTTAAACTTGTAATCACTAGAACATAGTTTAGTTAATTCTAAACTTGTTCGCAAACAAAAGTTAATCCTTCTAACTTGACTTTTAAAATCAACTAAACACATGTTCTATATCTATATGATATGCTAACTTAATGATTTAAAACCTGGAAACACGAAAAACACCGTAAAATCGGATTTACGCCGTCGTAGTAACACCGCAGGCTGTTTTGGGTTAGTTAATTAAAAACTATGATAAACTTTGATTTAAAAGTTGTTATTCTGAGAAGATGATGTTTATTATGAACATGAAACTATATCCAAAAATTATGGTTAAACTCAAAGTGGAAGTATGTTTTCTAAAATGGTCATCTAGACGTCGTTCTTTCGACTGAAATGACTACCTTTACAAAAATGACTTTTAACTTATTTTTCCGACTATAAACCCATACTTTTTCTGTTTAGATTCATAAAATAGAGTTCAATATGAAACCATAGCAATTTGATTCACTCAAAACGGATTTAAAATGAAGAAGTTATGGGTAAAACAAGATTGGATAATTTTTCTCATTTTAGCTACGTGAAAATTGGTAACAAATCTATTCCAACCATAACTTAATCAACTTGTATTGTATATTATGTAATCTTGAGATACCATAGACACGTATACAATGTTTCGACCTATCATGTCGATACATCTATATATATTTCGGAACAACCATAGACACTCTATATGTGAATGTTAGAGTTAGCTATACAGGGTTGAGGTTGATTCCAAAATATATATAGTTTGAGTTGTGATCAATACTGAGATACGTATACACTGGGTCGTGGATTGATTCAAGATAATATTTATCGATTTATTTCTGTACATCTAATTGTGGACAACTAGTTGTAGGTTACTAACGAGGATAGCTGACTTAATAAACTTAAAACATCAAAATATATTAAAAGTGTTGTAAATATATTTTGAACATACTTTGATATATATGTATATATTGTTATAGGTTCGTGAATCAACCAGTGGCCAAGTCTTACTTCCCGACGAAGTAAAAATCTGTGAAAGTGAGTTATAGTCCCACTTTTAAAATCTAATATTTTTGGGATGAGAATACATGCAGGTTTTATAAATGATTTACAAAATAGACACAAGTACGTGAAACTACATTCTATGGTTGAATTATCGAAATCGAATATGCCCCTTTTTATTAAGTCTGGTAATCTAAGAATTAGGGAACAGACACCCTAATTGACGCGAATCCTAAAGATAGATCTATTGGGCCTAACAAACCCCATCCAAAGTACCGGATGCTTTAGTACTTCGAAATTTATATCATATCCGAAGGGTGTCCCGGAATGATGGGGATATTCTTATATATGCATCTTGTTAATGTCAGTTACCAGGTGTTCACCATATGAATGACTTTTATCTCTATGTATGGGATGTGTATTGAAATATGAAATCTTGTGGTCTATTATTATGATTTGATATATATAGGTTAAACCTACAACTCACCAATATTTTTGTTGACGTTTTAAGCATGTTTATTCTCAGGTGATTATTAAGAGCTTCCGCTGTCACATACTTAAATAAGGACGAGATTTGGAGTCCATGTTTGTATGATATTGTGTAAAAACTGCATTCAAGAAACTTATTTTGTTGTAACATATTTGTATTGTAAACCATTATGTAATGGTCGTGTGTAAACAGGATATTTTAGATTATCATTATTTGATAATCTACGTAAAGCTTTTTAAACCTTTATTGATGAAATAAAGGTTATGGTTTGTTTTAAAATGAATGCAGTCTTTGAAAAACGTCTCATATAAAGGTTAAAACCTCGCAACGAAATCAATTAATATGGAATGTTTTAAATCAATAAGGACGGGACATTTCAGTTGGTATCCGAGCGTTGTTCTTAGAGAACCAGAATTTTTCATTAGTGTGTCTTATCGAGTTTGTTAGGATGCATTAGTGAGTCTGGACTTCGACCGTGTTTACTTGAAAAATGATTGCTTAACAAATTTTGTTGGAAACTATATATTTTTAACATGTGAATATTATGTGATATATTAATCTCTTAACGCGTTTGATATTATGTGATAGATGTCTACCTCTAGAACAAGTCCCATTGACTCACCAAATAATAATAATGAAGAGTTAAATGTAAATTGGAATGATTCGTGGACTGATTCACAAGTTCCCGAAGAGGAACCGGAAGAAGAGTCAGAAGCGGAAGAAGAATCGGAACCGGAAGAAGAATCGGAACCGGATGAAGAAATAGAACCGGTGGGGGAAATAATAAAACAGTTAAGTAAAAGAAAATCCTCAACTAACCGACCAAGGTTAATTATGGTCAATGGTGTTTCCGCCAAGGAAGCAAAATATTGGGAGGATTACCAATTCTCCGATGAATCGGATTCCGACGAGAATTCCGATGATGTTATAGAAATTACCCCAACTGAATTTAAAAAGGCAAAAGAAAATAATAAGGGAAAGGGCATAAAAATTGAGAAATCTAATTCCAACCCCGATGAACTTTATATGTATCGTCAACCCCCGAAGTCCTTAAGTTGTAACAATGACCAGGGAACCTCTAAACCACCAGGTTTTTCTAAACCAATGTGGAAAACGACGGCTCGTATTAGGGGAACATCATATATCCCTAGAAACTTGGCAAAACGAACCAAAACCGAAGAAGAAGAAACAAGCGAGTCGGAATAAGATAGTTGTATTCGTGTGGTGTAATATATGTAATATAGTGTGCTTATGCTTTATGATATATGTAAAAATTGCTTGTATTAATAAGTATTTTTTTTATGAATCTAACTCTTGTCTATTTTACAGTATAAAAACACAAAATGGATAGACAACCCAATATTTTAAGAGACCTACCCGGAGACATGATTGATGAAATCTTGTCTAGAGTCGGTCAGAATTCTTCGGCACAACTATTTAAGGCGAGATCAGTTTGTAAGACATTCGAAGAACGTTCCAAGAATGCCTTGGTTTATAAAAGGCTTTCATTCGAAAGATGGGGGATATCACATTGGGAAATCCATAAGTTACAATGTGTTTACTTTGACGCATATATTGCGGGGAACCCAAATGCTATTTTACGCAATGGGTTAAGAAATTATTTTGACTCAATATATCCGAATATTGGACTTCGTGATTTAGAAAAAGCGGCTAACATGCAACATAAAGAAGCATGTTATGCTTACGGATTAGTAATGTTCGCTTCTCACCAAAGTGAGAACAAGAACATCGGGCTACAACTATTAAACAAAACGTTTCCACAAGTGACGGAGTAGGTAATTGGGGTAAGAAATGAGGTTTTTAGATTGTTACGGGACTGTTGGACATTACGTAACCCTCGTCCTTTTGATGACGTTACAACACAATGTCTTATCAACGGCCATAACGGTTATGTTCCACAAGACCAAGGATGGGAAGTAATCCTAGTAAAACCAGAATGCATGACTTGTTTCTGGACGTATGAATTACGTGTCTTTATTGCCTTTGCTGAACGACTTGTGTACTAGCTAGAATTATCTTCACAACTATCTTGTATCAAAGTTATTGTGTGCTATATTTCATGCTTTATGTAAAATAAGCGGTATTGTAAGTTTGTAAAATATTGTATAAAAGTTTGAACGCGAAATATTATTATAATCAGTTTTTCATATAGAATTGTAGTAGTTGAATTGTATATTAGCTACTAAGTATGAACTTAACGGGTAGGTACTACCCGAATTTAAACTTATAAAACGCTAATATGAAGAAAAAGCTTTTATAAATGAGTTCATAATATGCTATGAAATACTATTGACTACTCTTAATATTCTGTATGATTAACTTGTTCCATTTGACTATTTTGAAGGAAATGGCACCGACTACTCGACACACCGTGAATATGAATGAAGAGGAATTCCGTACTTTTCTAGCTTCAAACATAGCCGCAGTACAGGCTGCGCTACATACCAATAATAACCTTAGATCTAGCAGTACAGGAAATCGTGTAGGATGCACCTACAAAGAATTCACTGCCTGCAAACCTTTGGAATTTGATGGAACCGAAGGACCGATCGGATTGAAACGGTGGACCGAGAAGGTCGAATCGGTGTTTGCCATAAGTAAGTGTACTGAAGAGGACAAAGTGAAGTACGCTACGCATACCTTCACAGGTTCTGCGTTAACATGGTGGAATACCTATCTAGAGCAAGTGGGACAAGACGATGCGTACGCACTACCGTGGTCAGCATTCAAGCACTTGATGAACGAGAAGTACCGTCCCAGAACCGAGGTCAATAAGCTCAAGACAGAACTTAGAGGGTTACGAACCCAAGGATTTGATATTACCACGTACGAAAGACGATTCACAGAATTGTGCCTATTGTGTCCGGGAGCATTCGAAGATGAGGAAGAGAAGATCGACGCGTTTGTGAAAGGATTACCTTAAAGAATCCAAGAAGATATAAGTTCACACGAGCCCGCCTCCATACAACAGGCATGTAGAATGGCTCACAAACTAGTGAACCAGATTGAAGAAAGAATTAAAGAACAGACTGCTGAAGAGGCCAATGTGAAGCAAGTCAAAAGAAAGTGGAAGGAAAACGGTGATAAGAATCACCAATACAACAACAACAGCAATTACAACAATAATCGCAACAATTATCCCAACAATCGCAACATTAATCGCAACTACAACAAATGGCCCAACAACAACAACAACAACAACAACAACAACTACAACAATCATCCCAACAACAATAATAACCGCAACAACAACAACAATCAGAAGCAGCTATGCCAAAGGTGTGAAAAGTATCACTCGGGGTTCTGCACCAAATTTTGCAACAAGTGTAAAAGAAATGGTCATAGCGCGGCAAAGTGTGAGGTCTATGGACCAGGGGTTAATAGAACGAAAGGAACAAATTGTGTCGGAACGAGTAATGGTGGAGCAAGTAGTGTCGGAGCAAGTTATGCCAATGTAGTTTGTTATAAATGTGGAAAACCGGGCCACATTATTAGAAATTGCTCGAACCAGGAAAACACGAATGGACAAGGCCGCGGAAGAGTTTTCAATATTAATGCGGCAGAGGCACAGGAAGACCCGGAGCTTGTTACGGGTACGTTTATTATTGACAATAAATTTGCTTACGTTTTATTTGATTCGGGTGCGGATAGAAGCTATATGAGTAGAAATTTTTGTGCTAAATTAAGTTATCCATTGATGCCTTTGGATAGTAAATTTTTACTCGAATTAGCAAATGGTAAATTAATTTCAGCAGATAATATATGTCGGAATCGAGAAATTAAACTGGTTAGCGAAACATTTAAGATTGATTTGATACCAGTAGAGTTAGGGAGTTTTGATGTGATAATCGGTATAGACTGGTTGAAAGAAGTGAAAGCAGAGATCGTCTGTTACAAAAATGCAATTCGCATTATACGAGAAAAAGGAAAACCCTTAATGGTGTACGGAGAAAAGGTCAACACGAAGCTACATCTTATTAGTAATTTGAAGGCACAAAAACTAATAATAAAAGGTTGCTATGCTGTTCTAGCACACGTCGAGAAAGTATAAACTGAAGAAAAGAGCATCAATGATGTTCCCATTGCAAAAGAATTTCCCGATGTATTTCCGAAAAAATTACCGGGATTACCCCCACATCGATCTGTTGAATTTCAAATAGATCTTGTACCAGGAGCTGCACCAATAGCTCGTGCTCCTTACAGACTCGCACCCAGCGAGATGAAAGAACTGCAAAGCCAATTACAAGAACTTTTAGAGCGTGGTTTCATTCGACCAAGAACATCACCGTGGGGAGCTCCTGTTTTGTTTGTCAAGAAGAAAGATGGTACATTCAGGTTGTGTATCGACTACCGAGAGTTGAACAAACTTACCATCAAGAACCGCTACCCACTACCGAGAATCGACGACTTATTTGATCAACTACAAGGCTCGTCTGTTTATTCAAAGATTGACTTACGTTCCGGGTATCATCAAATGCGGGTGAAAGAAGATGATATTCCAAAGACTGCTTTCAGAACACGTTACGGTCATTACGAGTTTATGGTCATGCCGTTTGGTTTAAATAATGCACCAGCTGTGTTCATGGACCTTATGAACCGAGTGTGTGGACCATACCTTGACAAGTTTGTCATTGTTTTCATTGATGACATACTTATTTACTCAAAGAATGACCAAGAACACGGTGAACATTTGAGAAAGGTGTTAGAAGTATTGAGGAAGGAAGAATTGTACGCTAAGTTTTCAAAGTGTGCATTTTGGTTAGATGAAGTTCAATTCCTCGGTCACATAGTGAACAAAGAAGGTATTAAGGTGGATCCGGTAAAGATAGAAACTGTTGAAAAGTGGGAAACCCCGAAAACTCCGAAACACATACGCTAGTTTTTAGGACTAGCTGGTTACTACAGAAGGTTCATCCAAGATTTTTCCAGAATAGCAAAACCCTTGACTTCATTAACGCATAAAGGGAAGAAATTTGAATGGAATGATGAACAAGAGAAAGCGTTTCAGTTATTGAAGAAAAAGCTAACTACGGCACCTATATTGTCATTGCCTGAAGGGAATGATGATTTTGTGATTTATTGTGACGCATCAAAGCAAGGTCTCGGTTGTGTATTAATGCAACGAACGAAGGTGATTGCTTATGCGTCTAGACAATTGAAGATTCACGAACAAAATTATACGAAGCATGATTTGGAATTAGGAGCGGTTGTTTTTGCATTAAAGACTTGGAGGCACTACTTATATGGGGTCAAAAGTATTATATATACCGACCATAAAAGTCTTCAACACATATTTAATCAGAAACAACTGAATATGAGGCAGCGTAGGTGGATTGAATTGTTGAATGATTACGACTTTGAGATTCGTTACCACCCGGGGAAGGCAAATGTGGTAGCCGATGCCTTGAGCAGGAAGGACAGAGAACCCATTCGAGTAAAATCTATGAATATAATGATTCATAATAACCTTACTACTCAAATAAAGGAGGCGCAACAAGGAGTTTTAAAAGAGGGAAATTTAAAGGATGAAATACCCAAAGGATCGGAGAAGCATCTTAATATTCAGGAAGACGAAACCCGGTATAGGGCTGAAAGGATTTGGGTACCAAAATTTGGAGATATGAGAGAAATGGTACTTAGAGAAGCTCATAAAACCAGATACTCAATACATCCTGGAACGGGGAAGATGTACAAGGATCTCAAGAAACATTTTTGGTGGCCGGGTATGAAAGCCGATGTTGCTAAATACGTAGGAGAATGTTTGACGTGTTCTAAGGTCAAAGCTGAGCATCAGAAACCATCAGGTCTACTTCAACAACCCGAAATCCCGGAATGGAAATGGGAAAACATTACCATGGATTTCATCACTAAATTGCCAAGGACTGCAAGTGGTTTTGATACTATTTGGGTAATAGTTGATCGTCTCACTAAATCAACACACTTCCTGCCAATAAGAGAAGATAACAAGATGGAGAAGTTAGCACGACTGTATTTGAAGGAAGTCGTCTCCAGACATGGAATACCAATCTCTATTATCACTGATAGGGATGGCAGATTTATTTCAAGATTCTGGCAGACATTACAGCAAGCATTAGGAACTCGTCTAGACATGAGTACTGCCTATCATCCACAAACTGATGGGCAGAGCGAAAGGACGATACAAACGCTTGAAGACATGCTACGAGCATGTGTTATTGATTTCGGAAACAGTTGGGATCGACATCTACCGTTAGCAGAATTTTCCTACAACAACAGCTACCATTCAAGCATTGAGATGGTGCCGTTTGAAGCACTTTGGAAAGGCAGGTCTTCGATTTGTTGGAGTGAAGTGGGGGATAGAGAGATTACGGGTCCGGAGATTATACAAGAAACTACCGAGAAGATCATCCAAATTCAACAACGGTTGAAAACCGCCCAAAGTCGACAAAAGAGCTACGCTGACATTAAAAGAAAAGATATAGAATTTGAAATTAGAGAGATGGTCATGCTTAAAGTTGCACCTTGGAAAGGCGTTGTTCGATTTGGTAAACGAGGGAACTTAAATCCAAGGTATATTGGATCATTCAAGATTATTGATCGTGTCGGACCAGTAGCTTGCCGACTTGAGTTACCTCAACAACTCGCGGCTGTACATAACACTTTCTACGTCTCGAATTTGAAGAAATGTTTTGCTAAAGAAGATCTCACTATTCCGTTAGATGAAATCCAAATCAACGAAAAACTTCAATTCATCGAAGAACCCGTCGAAATAATGGATCGTGAGGTTAAAAGACTTAAGCAAAACAAGATACCAATTGTTAAGGTTCGATGGAATGCTCGTAGAGGACCCGAGTTCACCTGGGAGCGTGAAGATCAGATGAAGAAGAAATACCCGCATATATTTCCAGAAGATTCGTCAACACCTTCAACAGCTTAAAATTTCGGGACGAAATTTATTTAACGGGTAGGTACTGTAGTGACCCGAACTTTTCCATGTTTATATATATTAATTGAGATTGATATTTACATGATTAAATGTTTCCAACATGTTAAGCAATCAAACTTGTTAAGACTTGATTAATTGAAATATGTTTCATATAGACAATTGACCACCCAAGTTGACCAGTGATTCACGAACGTTAAAACTTGTAAAAACTATACAATGACATATATATGGTTATATATATAGTTAACATGTTTTTATTATAAGTATGTATCTCATTAGGTATTTTAACAATGAGTTATATACATAAAAATGAGACTATTAATTTAAGAAAATCGAAAACGATATATATAACGATTATCGTTATAACAACGTCTTACTAGGTACATATGAATCATATTAAGATATTGATACACTTGGTTAATTATGTTAAATGATAAGTAAATATATTATTAAGTGTATTAACAATGAAATACATATGTAAAAATAAGACTACTAACTTAATGATTTCGAAACAAGACATATATGTAACGATTATCGTTGTAACGACATTTAACTGTATGTACATCATACTAAGATATATTATATATCATAATATCATGATAATATAATAATTTAACATCTCATTTGTTACAATAAACAATGGGTTAACAACATTCAACAAGATCGTTAACCTAAAGGTTTCAAAACAACATTTACATGTAACGACTAACGATGACTTAACGACTCAGTTAAAATGTATATACATGTAGTGTTTTAATATGTATTCATACACTTTTGAAAGACTTCAAGACACTTATCAAAATACTTCTACTTAACAAAAATGCTTACAATTACATCCTCGTTCAGTTTCATCAACAATTCTACTCGTATGCACCCGTATTCGTACTCGTACAATACACAGCTTTTAGATGTATGTACTATTGGTATATACACTCCAATGATCAACTCTTAGTAGCCCATGTGAGTCACCTAACACATGTGGGAACCATCATTTGGCAAATAGCATGAAATATCTCATAAAATTACAAAAATATGAGTAATCATTCATGACTTATTTACATGAAAACAAAATTACATATCCTTTATATCTAATCCATACACCAACGACCAAAAACACCTAAAAACACTTTCATTCTTTAATTTTCTTCATCTAATTGATCTCTCTCAAGTTCTATCTTCAAGTTCTAAGTGTTCTTCATATATTTTATAAGTTCTAGTTACATAAAATCAAGAATACTTTCATGTTTGCTAGCTCACTTCCAATCTTGTAAGGTGATCATCCAACCTCAAGAAATCTTTGTTTCTTACAGTAGGTTATCATTCTAATACAAGGTAATAATCATATTCAAACTTTGGTTCAATTTCTAAAACTATAACAATCTTATTTCAAGTAATGATCTTACTTGAACTTGTTTTCGTGTCATGATTCTGCTTCAAGAACTTCGAGCCATCCAAGGATCCGTTGAAGCTAGATCCATTTTTCTCTTTTCCAGTAGGTTTATCCAATGAACTTAAGGTAGTAATGATGTTCATAACATCATTCGATTCATACATATAACGCTATCTTATTCGAAGGTTTAAACTTGTAATCACTAGAACATAGTTTAGTTAATTCTAAACTTGTTCGCAAACAAAAGTTAATCCTTCTAACTTGACTTTTAAAATCAACTAAACACATGTTCTATATCTATATGATATGCTAACTTAATGATTTAAAACCTGGAAACACGAAAAACACCGTAAAATCGGATTTACGCCGTCGTAGTAACACCGCGGGCTGTTTTGGGTTAGTTAATTAAAAACTATGATAAACTTTGATTTAAAAGTTGTTATTCTGAGAAGATGATGTTTATTATGAACATGAAACTATATCCAAAAATTATGGTTAAACTCAAAGTGGAAGTATGTTTTCTAAAATGGTCATCTAGACGTCGTTCTTTCGACTGAAATGACTACCTTTACAAAAACGACTTGTAACTTATTTTTCCGACAATAAACCTATACTTTTTCTGTTTAGATTCATAAAATAGAGTTCAATATGAAACCATAGCAATTTGATTCACTTAAAACGGATTTAAAATGAAGAAGTTATGGGTAAAACAAGATTGGATAATTTTTCTCATTTTAGCTACGTGAAAATTGGTAACAAATCTATTCCAACCATAACTTAATCAACTTGTATTGTATATTATGTAATCTTGAGATACCATAGACATGTATACAATGTTTCGACCTATCATGTCGACACATCTATATATATTTCGGAACAACCATAGACACTCTATATGTGACTGTTGGAGTTAGCTATACAGGGTTGAGGTTGATTCCAAAATATATATAGTTTGAGTTGTGATCAATACTGAGATACGTATACACTGGGTCGTGGATTGATTCAAGATAATATTTATCGATTTATTTCTGTACATCTAATTGTGGACAACTAGTTGTAGGTTACTAACGAGGACAGCTGACTTAATAAACTTAAAACATCAAAATATATTAAAAGTGTTGTAAATATATTTTGAACATACTTTGATATATATGTATATATTGTTATAGGTTCGTGAATCAACCAGTGGCCAAGTCTTACTTCCAGACGAAGTAAAAATCTGTGAAAGTGAGTTATAGTCCCACTTTTAAAATCTAATATTTTTGGGATGAGAATACATGCAGGTTTTATAAATGATTTACAAAATAGACACAAGTACGTGAAACTACATTCTATGGTTGAATTATCGAAATCGAATATGCCCCTTTTTATTAAGTCTGGTAATCTAAGAATTAGGGAACAGACACCCTAATTGACGCGAATCCTAAAGATAGATCTATTGGGCCTAACAAACCCCATCCAAAGTACCGGATGCTTTAGTACTTCGAAATTTATATCATATCCGAAGGGTGTCCCGGAATGATGGGGATATTCTTATATATGCATCTTGTTAATGTCGGTTACCAGGTGTTCACCATATGAATGACTTTTATCTCTATGTATGGGATGTGTATTGAAATATGAAATCTTGTGGTCTATTATTATGATTTGATATATATAGGTTAAACCTATAACTCACCAACATTTTTGTTGACGTTTTAAGCATGTTTATTCTTAGGTGATTATTAAGAGCTTCCGCTGTCGCATACTTAAATAAGGACGAGATTTGGAGTCCATGTTTGTATGATATTGTGTAAAAACTGCATTCAAGAAACTTATTTTGTTGTAACATATTTGTATTGTAAACCATTATGTAATGGTCGTGTGTAAACAGGATATTTTATATTATCATTATTTGATAATCTACGTAAAGCTTTTTAAACCTTTATTGATGAAATAAAGGTTATGGTTTGTTTTAAAATGAATGCAGTCTTTGAAAAACGTCTCATATAGAGGTCAAAACCTCGCAACTAAATCAATTAATATGGAACGTTTTTAATCAATAAGGACGGGACATTTCATCATGATCGGCGCATTAGTGAGTATCTCTTTAAGAATATTAAAAGATTTGATGCATTCATCTGAAAAGATGAATGAAGCATCCTTTTCTAGGAGTTTATTCATAGGAGTGGCAATTTTAGAAAAATCTTTTATGAAACGTCGGTAAAAACCGACATGCCCTAGAAAACTCCTAACTCCTCTAACATTGGTGGGATGTGGAAGTTTAGCAATTACATCTACTTTAGCTCTATCCACTTCAATTCCTTCCTTTGAAATTTTATGACCAAGAACGATGCATTCTTTAACCATGTAATGGCATTTCTCCCAATTAAGTACTAGATTTGATTGTTCGCATCTAATAAGCATTCGTTCAAGATTAACTAGACATGATTCAAATGTATCACCGAAGACTGAAAAGTCATCCATGAAAACTTCCATGCATTCTTCTATCATGTCGTGAAAAATCGCCATCATGCACCTTTGAAAGGTTGCAGGGGCGTTGCAAAGTCCAAATGGCATGCGTTTATAAGCAAAAGTACCATAAGGGCATGTGAATGTGGTTTTCTCTTGATCCTCGGGTGCTATTGGAATTTGAAAGTATCCGGAAAAACCATCAAGAAAACAATAGTAACTATTTCCGGCTAATCTTTCCAACATTTGATCAATGAAAGGTAAGGGAAAGTGATCTTTTCTTGTGGCGTCATTTAATTTTCTATAATCAATACAAACACGCCATCCTGTTACAGTCCTAGTAGGAATAAGCTCATTTTTCTCATTTGTGATGACAGTCATGCCACCCTTCTTAGGTACGCATTGAACTGGGCTTACCCATGGACTATCAGAAATTGGATAAATTAAACATGCATCTAGCAGTTTAATAATTTCTTTCTTAACAACATCTTGCATATTAGGATTTAGTCTTCGTTGGCGTTGCACATACGTTTTATGACCTTCTTCCATAAGGATTTTATGTGTGCAATACGAAGGACTTATACCTTTAATATCAGGAATTTTCCATGCAATAGCTGGTTTATGAGCTTTTAGCACAGAAATGAGTTGAGATTTTTCATTTTCCGTAAGAGAAGACGATATTATTACAGGTAATTCAGATTCACCATGTAAATAAGCATATTCTAAATGGTTTGGAAGTGGCTTTAACTATAATGTCGGTGGTTCTTCTATCGATGATTTATATCGATATCTGTCTTCCTCTTTTAGCATTTGAATTTCTTCTGTTGTTGGTTCATATCCATTAGCCATAAGTGTAGCTAACATTTCAGCTTCATCAATCGGTTCAGTTCCTTCTCCTAAAGAACATTCTCCTGTTCCTTGTAATTCTGGAAATTCTTCTAACAATTCTGCATTTGAATCTATAGTTTGAATATAATAAAATGTATCATCTGCAGATTGCGATTGTTGCATTGCTCTATCAACTAAAAAGTTAACACTCTCGTCCTCTATAATTAGGGTCAGTTTCTTACCAAACATGTCTATTATTGCTTTAGCCGTGTTTAAGAATGGTCTTCCTAATATGAGAGGAACTCGAGAATCTTTTTCCATGTCTAGAATAATAAAATCTACTGAAAATACTAAAGTACCAACATTAACTAGCATATTTTCCATTATCCCTCTAGGATATTTTACTGATCGATCGGCTAGTTGTACGCTTATTCGTGTTGGTTTCAATTCTCCAAGGTCTAATTTAGCGTATAGTGAATACGGCATTAAATTTATACTAGCACCTAAGTCTGCCAATGCTTCTATTGAACTAAGACTACCCAAAAAACATGGAATTGTGAAACTTTCTGGATCTGATAATTTTTCTGGTATCTTATTCAAAAGCACTGCAGAACAATTAGCATTCATAGTAACAGCCGAGAGTTCTTCCATTTTCTTTCTATTTGTGATTAGATCTTTCAGAAATTTAGCATATCTAGGCGTTCCTTAAATCACATCAATGAAAGGAAGATTGACATTTATTTGTTTAAACATATCCAAGAATTTGGATTGCTCGGCTTCAAGTCTTTCTTTTCTCATTTTACTCGGGTAAGGAAGTGGTGGTTGGTATGGTTTAACATAAGGTTTAGCCTTAACTGTGTTATCTTCATTAACATTTTCAACTACCGGTTCTTTTTCCTTCTCTTGATCAGATTGTGGTTCTTGTGGAGTAGGTATAGCGTCATCAGAAATTACAGGTATTTCAGGTGGTTTAAGTGTAATACCACTTCTTGTGGTAATGGCTTTAGCTGTTTCATTCCGGGGGTTAGCATTTGTATCACTAGGTAGACTTCCCGGTTTTCTTTCACCTATCAACCTTGCTAGGTTACTTACTTCTTGTTCTAAATTTTGAATAGAAGCTTGTTGATTTCTAAATGCTTAAGCATTTTATTCATTGGTTTGTTTCTGAGATGTGAAAAACTGAGTTTGAGATTCAACTATCTTTGACATCATATCTTCTAAATTTGGCTTTTTATCATCGGTTTGTGGTGGTTTGTTTTGAAAAATAGGTCTTTGCTGATTTTAAGTATTGTTGGATACTTGTTGATTGCTAGGACCTTGTTGGTTGTTGTATGAAACATTTCGGTTATAATTCTGATTTTGATTGTAGATTGGTCTTGGCGGTTGATAATTATTCTGATAATTATTTCCAGGCCTTTGGTTCATGTATGAAACATTCTCTCTTTGTTCCATTGTTTGTTCAATACTGAGACAATCTTTTGTCAAATGTGATCCTCCACACTGCTCACAACTAATTCGTATTGAGTGAATATCTTTAGTCATCTTTTCCATTCGTCTCTCGACAGCATCTATCTTTGCGGAAATGGAATCAAAGTCATGGCTAGAATCGGCTCTAGCTACTTTAGATGATCTAACGATATCTTTTTCTTGATTCCACTCATGTGAGTGGGAAGCAGCGTTATCAATAATTTTGTAAGCTTCAGTTGTCGTTTTCTTCATAATGGAACCACCAGCTGCTATATCGATGTCTTTTCGTGTAGTGATGTCGCATCCTTGGTAGAATATTTGTACTATTTGATAAGTGTCTAAACCATGTTGCGGACATCCTCTTAACAATTTTCCAAATCTTGTCCACGCCTCATATAGAGTTTTATTTGGCTTTTGTGTGAACGTAACAATTTTTCCTTGAAGTCTTACGGCTTTAGATGCCGGAAAAACTTGTTTAAGAAATTTTTCAACTAAAACGTCCCATGTATCAATCGCCCCTTCAGGTAACGATTCTAACCAATCTATGGCTTCTCAATTTAAAGTCTAGGGAAATAACATGAGATATATCTGTTCATCCTCCACTTCTCTTATTTTGAATAAAGTACAAATCCTATTAAAGGTACGAAGACGTTCATTTGGATCTTTCTTCGGCCCACCACTAAATTGGCATTGATTAGTTACCATATGTAGGATTTGTCCTTTGATTTCATAATCTGGCGCATTAATGTCTGGTTGAGTAATTGCGTGACCTTGGCCAGTGCGTTTCGCTCTCATTCGGTCTTCCATACTTAGAGGTTCCAGATTTTTCATGATTGAATTTGTTGAATCTGAATCACTAGAGGATTCTGATTTAATGGGTTGTTCCTCGACAATCTCTGTTTGAATGATTGGTGGTTCCGGAGGAAAGATTAATGGTTCAGGATCTCTGAATTGTCCCTGAATATCTTCCGGATTCTCAATTGTGAGGTCGGGTTCAAAAAATGGATTGTCAGAAATTTGAATTGGAGTACTTGGTCGACTGGATGACGATTCTAAAGAAAAATCAACGGCGACAATATTGGCTAGATGTCTTGATCGAGTTACAGGTGGTGAACGTATAAAAGGTGGTGAACGTTTTGCTCGGTGCATTCATTGAATATCCTATTAGTTATAAAATATAAAAATTATATAAGTTATCAAATTAATAGACTTTTCTGATTTTGCCCACGTTTCGAATAGCCAATAGATGCAGCAGGTAGCCAAGACCCTTTAAATCGGAAGCCCACAACTCGCCACTAACAAATCCAACTATTACTACGAACCAGAAAATTTTAGATGTCTATCAATTTAACCACTTAAAATAATTTTTCGTTGAAATTTAAAGAAATTTTAGAGAAGAAATAGAAAATTATATGTCCTAAAAACTAGAGCGTCGAGAAATAAGAAAGAAAAAGAGCACGTCGAAAAACGTCGAAAAATAAAAGGTCGAAAAATAATAAAAAAAAGTAGCGCGTCGGAACTTAAAAAGTCTAAAAACTAAGAATTAAAAGTTGCGTCTAAAAATATTAAAGCTTAGCGAAATTCTATATCCAAAACGACAATTATTTAAAAAGTACTAAAATCTTAAAATGACGTCGCAAAATTCTAAAGCACCTAAATCTTAGTCTAAAGAAAAAGCACTTAAGGGATTTTACGGCAAAGCCTAAAAATCTAGAAATAAAAATAACTATGGCAAAAACTATGACTTAAAACTAAATACGAACGAAAAATACAAATATTACGCTAAAACAAATAAAAAGATACAAAATATAAAAATAAACTTAAAGTTGTAAAAAGTACAATTTTTATAAAAATATTATTTTTATATTATTTATTTATAAAAGTATTAATTTTATAATTTATTAAAACTAATTAAAACTAAGAATACAAATTAAATAAATAACTAAAACTAAATAATTAAATAAGTAACCCTAATTAGGGTTTTTAATTAATAATAATAATAATTAATACTCCGTAATTAATGCAGAAGTGGGTCAACTCTGGCGTGTCAGGTCAGGCCATGCGATCGCATGGGTATCCCGTTATATTTTCATGCGGTCGTATGTGCTAGGGTTCCAGGCCTGAATATGGGCTGCTACAATACCAGGCCGAGTGATTTTACTTTTATATATATTTTTTTCTGTTTTCTGTTTCATATTTATACAAAATATATATAAAAATTAAATAAAAACTTATATTTTTACAAAAATATCTACCTATTAGTTTTTGTAACTAAAAGAAAATACAAACTTTTTAAATTTTTTTTTATATTTTGAACAACTCTAAAAAATATATATATTTTGTTTTTTTTTTCTTTTTATATTTTTAATATTTAAAACGTATTTTTACAAAAGCGTATTTTTACAAAAGTAAACTAAGACTTAATAAAAATATTTTTTTATAGCGTTTCGCTTCCGGCGTTTAAGCAGTCCCCGGCAGCGGCGCCAAAAATACTTGATGTTAAAGCGAAGGGGTACAAAATAGTAGTATTTTTACAAGGAAATACTATTAAATACTATACAATTTTACACAAGATATTTATTTATTTATAGAATGGATATACCTAAACCTTGCTACAACACTTATAGGCAGTGTACCTAATCGTACAGTGTAGCGACCCCGACAAATCGTCAAGTGACGGCGTCGGCTACGTGGGTCCCATTACCTGATTATAAGTCTTTTAGATAACTTTTGACCAAAATATGTCGCCTTCATTTCAAAATAAAGATTGTTTCAAAGTTTACAAGAATTGTTCAACCAAAAGTTAAGTTACAAGGTTATAATACGAATGAAATCTAGGCGACACGGTTTAAAGTAAAGTCATAAGACGCTCCATGAAATGCATGTATACTCGACATCCAATGCAAGTATCAAATAATGAGCGGAAGCATGTATCACATATCGTGCAAGACCTGAGAAAAACATAGAAATCTGTCAACGAAAACGTTGGTGAAATCATAGGTTTAAGTAAGTAAGTGAGTAAAAGTAAGTAAGTCGAACCACAAGGTTTGCAAAGTTGAAATAATAGTAATACATTCTAAAAGTTAATATTCACGAGCACCCAATTATCAAAGCTTAACATTCCATCCATTGTATACCCCATCCATAGTGCTAGAACAAACACTGATTCTCGAAAATATATTTCATCCGTAGACGGTAGCGAACCGTCAAAGATGAGGGTTGTCAACCCATATGGCCATATAACATAAGTTCTCGCTTACACCCGTCAAGTGTAACTAATGATAATCGAATTGAGGATTTTTGTCCTAAACTCGTATGTAGAATGTTTGTTTTCCCGTTCTTGTGTTCACTTAATTCAAAAGAATCGTTTATGTTTTCTCATCCCAAATATAAGTTCAAAAGAGTAAAAGTGGGACTATGATCTCACCTTGAGTGCGAGAGTTATAAAAGTACTTCAACAAGTAAACGCGTGCAAAGACAAGGCTAGTCTTGACCTAAACATATAGGTTATATCAATAACGGTAAACATAAACGGTCAAAGATGTTCAATTAGTCCTATGGCTCGTTACGACTCGATTATATTAACATGTGAATCAACTAGTCAAGTTTCATGCAAGATACAAGTAAATAATCATGTTAGAAAGGTTGCATAAGTATTTGGTTAAGTTTGACAAAAAGTCAAACTTGGTCGGGTCAAAGTCAACGGAAAAGTCAACGGGGTCGGGTTGGGTATCCGACAATTTTTCTAAGTTATATAATCATATATGAGCATGTTAGCCAAGTTTCATGTTAATCGGAGGTCCGTAGCATAGTAAACATTTTACGTCAAAAGATCAAAGCAAACAGCCCATTTTAGTGTATCAGGACGGTGTCCCAAAAATCAGGACGGTGTCCTGATATGAAGAGTGGGACGGCGTCCCAAATATCAAGACGGCGTCCCAATATGAAGAGTGGGACGGCGTCCCAAATATCAGGACGGCGTCCCAATTGCCTTCCAGGCCCTGTTTGCTGAATTTCTCAAGTGCACGACCCAAACTTCAAACAATCACAATTTATGATCCGCAAACAATTAGAACATGTATTTTATATCATCGGAAAGCTATTTAGACAAGGAATACAACTAACCACATATCATAAATCAAAATCATCATTTAAGACAACAAAAGCCTCGTCGAAAGTTCGTTAAACGTTCCAAATCAAGGTTTCAAGTTCATCAATTGCAATTTAAGTTTCGGGAATCCAATTTATACATATGATATGCCGTTTTGAAGGTAATGAAACATGTAATACAACTAAATACTTACTAACAACATTTCATGGCATTCAAATCATCAAAAGTTCATTTAAAGTCTATCAAACTCTAACGAAAATTCACAAAAATCAATAGTCATGAGTTTGATGTTTCCTTAATCAACCTATACATCAAAACGAAGCTAAAGATACTAGTAATACTTTTAAAACATGCACTTTAACAATCTAACAACATTTGATCATCCAAAATCAAGGATTTAGCAAGAAATTTTCATATTGAACTAGTTACACCAAAAACAACGAATCGGGCATACAAATTACATACACGACATCACAATGAGCCATAGACACTAATTAACAACTTTATAAGTCAAGAACATGAATTTAAAGAAATCTAGTGTTTTAGAAATGTTACCCAAAATCGAAGTAGTTAGCATCAAATCGAAGAGGATGATGAGAGGATCAAGAATATGTAGTTTGTTTTGATGTTTACTTCCTTGGTGAGATTTGGATGATGATTTTATGTTTGAGAAATGAGAGAGTTTGAAAGTATCAAAAATGGAAAAGGGAGGATGAATGAAAGGGATGAAGGAGGTTGACTCTTTGACCTAGTCAAACGTTTGATACTTTGGCAAGTTTGGTCCCTCAACTTTGAATCGGGTGCGGAAAATAACCGAACGAATTATTTTAAGTTACACGGGAGTACGGGAGATATTAAAATCCGATAACGAAAATATTTAAAATGTTACATAACAAAGGATACGAATTTAGATACGAAGGGTATTATTTAAAAAGAAAAAGACGGGCGTTAAAATAATTTAACGGAAAAATGCGGGATGTTACATTATCCACACCTCAAAAGAAATTTTGTCCCGAAATTTAGTTGAAAGTAGTAGTCGATATCTCCTACTCGAGACTTTACGTTGTCAATGCTATGAATAAGTGAAAGTACGTCCTTGAGTGTTCTCATGAATTTGGATAGTCAGGGTTTTACGTTGTATTAAGGTTTGGTTTTTACGATCCCCGGTTTCAACTGGTTTTCCCCTATGAAGAGAAGTTTGTCATCAATAGTTGATGTATCTAGCAGGATTGCACGTTCCTGTTCCGCAGGACACGTTTCTAAGTTTGTTACACGAAAAGTAGGGTAAACGGAAACTTAATTGCATCGGAAGTTCTAAACGGTAGGAAGCGGTTCCAATACGCCCCAAGGTTTCAAAAGGTTCAATATTGCAGATATAGCCTTTCTCGATTTCCTAAAATGGATTTCACCTTTCCAAGGTGCGGTTTCTCAATATTACACGATTACACACTGGGATTTGTGAGGTTTTCATCTAAGTTTGGTATAACTCTTCTGGCGACCATGGGTTGTCTCTAGCCCTCCTCGGACTTGAACGATCTCAATTGTTGTTTCTTGATGGAGTTCAGATTCGGCGATTTGCTTGCCGCATGCTTTGGTTAAATGAACAGGGGTATGACATTAGCGGTCATATAGGGTTTCGGAAGTGCTGCGTTAATATACGAGTGATAGCTGTCGTCGTAAAAGGAACTACTAAAGGTGACAATACCAGTCTGTAACATGTCTTTCCAAGATTGAATCGTACGTTTGCTCGGTTCGTCGGTTGTGGGAGATACGCGGTACGTATGTCCAAGTGGGTTTCCAAGGTTTCTTGCAAAACTAGAAGCGATACGAGTATTTTGATCCGAGGTAATTGGCAATGGTACACCGTGTTAGAATAGGATCTCTTAAGATATGTTTGAACAAGTCAGTTAGGGTTCGAAAAAAAAATGTTCGTTAGGACTATTCACCCTCGTGGCGAATACTAAGGTAATATGAGGAATTTCTCTATCCATGGAGAAATGTTACAAGGAGTTCCCTTAAACGGAAGTGCGAGCGATAAAGATAGGAGTGAAACGAGGACTTAGAATAGGATGAGCTTACATCTCGAGGTTGCCATAACGTGCCTCTAGTTGTCAAAAAAAAAAAATGAAGTCTGAAAGAGAAACGAGGTAGTACACGTAATTGTATAGTTCGGGGTTGAATAATGGTTGGACGATTATCAGCAACGCAAGGGCGTTAAGTCAAAGAAGAGTGAAGTATCGTTGGATTGTGTGTTATCTTAAATTCCAGTAATATCAGACGGTAACGGTGAAATAACATAGGTATGTAGTGTGGTACGTGATGACGAGAAAGTTGATCGGATCCACAATTTAGTATTCGAATTCTTCGCGCAAAATAACGAATTTTAGTTACGTTGATTTTGAGTCGAGAGAGTATGCCTTTCGGCGTTCAAGTAGAAATATTTCCATGTTTGAGTTCCATCTAGTGCTATACGAATTTAGCTAGGAAGGTTGGTGTGAAGAATCACGTTCAAGGCTCAGACATGAAGAGGTTTAAAGTTGTGTAACACGAGAAAAGTCAGAAATGAATCTTCGGTAACAACCGGTGAGATCTAAGATTTTTACGAATACAAGTCTGAGTTGGGAGAGTTTCCTGATTACATGTGGCTTGATTTCGAGATTGATTGTAACGACCTGACCATAAACATCATGGTCTAGAAAATTGGACTTCGTTCAACAGAAATTCTCACTCAGAGACTTTGGTATAGAGTTGCTCTTTTCTCAAAAGTTCGAGCGGGAGATGGTGATGTTGTTCGTTTTCCTTCTTTACTTGGATAGGTCAAGATATCATCTATAAATACGATAACGAATTAGTCTATATGAATTTGCATACGCGGTTCGAGAGGTTTGTGGATACGGGCGTGCCTTGGATAAATCGAATGGTACCAAGAGAGATTTACAACTAACGTTGTGAGTTCGGAAGATGGCTTAGGAGACATCGTCTCCCTTAACCCCCAATTAGTGATAACCGGAACGGAGGTCGAATTGGAATACACACGAGTTTCATGCAAATAATCATGAGGTCATGGATACGAGGAAGTGGGTATCGGTTTCCAACCGAAAATTATTTAGTTCACAAAAATCCATACATAATTGTAGGAAAGAAAGAAAAAAAAAATTTTCTCCTTAACGAATAGGTTTTGAGCTCCTTAGTTCTATAGGTGTCAAGTCATAATTCTTAACGTATATCCTCTGATAAAATTTATAGGCACACAATATATTCCGTTGGTCACTTAAATTGCCTAAGTAGTGTCTAGGGAAAAAGTGGAGTGCAAAGAGCACGAGTCAAAGACTTGGTTATAAAACGTCTAGCGGTAATGGAATCGAATAAGTATGAAGTATACGGTTTGTTGTGAAGAAACGTACCCGTTACTAGTCCATCGTCGTTTCGGGCATCCTAGGTGTCGATGTTGAAGGTTCAACGGCGTGCGTTGGGGTTGATTTTCTTATTTGGGCACACATTCCTAAAATGACCCAGTTGGCCACATTCGAAGCAAGCACCCGTTCTGTGTGCGTTGGGCATCTTTTGAGCGACGGGTCCTTGGCGCCGGTGGCGAAACCTGCCACATCCTTCAAAGTGATGCTTGTGGCATTCGTTACAAAAAGGTAGTTTTCCGGCATAGCCTTTCTTGTCGTTGGAGGTAAAAGGCTTCTTGGCGGGGTTGTTGTTATTGTTGTGGTTGCTTGATTGAGAGGCTTCCCATGTTCTTTTGTTGTTACTCGGGTGGTTCTCGACCATTGGTGCCGGTGCTTCCATTTCATTCACCGTTTCTAAGGCTTGGCGGGCCATTGTTAAAGCCTCTTGTAGGTTAGTGGGTTGAGATGTCATTACCTTGTGTTGAATGCTCTTAGGGAGGCCATCCATGTAAAGTTCGACTCTTAGGGATTCGGGAGTCATGAGATTTGGACACATCGAAACTAGTTCGGTAAACCGTTGATTATAAGCTTCGAGGTCATTTCCGACCGTTTTTAAATTCCTTAGACCCTGTTCGAGCCTTCGAGTCTCGTCGTGCGGGAAGTATTCGGTGATCATTCTTTCTCTTAATTCGGTCCAAGAGAGTGTGTGGGCTTCATCGATACCCACCGATTGTACGTACTTGTTCCACCACGAAAGAGCAATGCCGGTGAAAGTGAGGGTGGAAAACTTGACCTTATCTTGGTCTCGACAACCGCTTGTGTTAAAAACGGTCTCCATTTGTTCAAACCATCGGGTGAGAGTAACCGGTCCCCCGGTTCCATCGAAAGTGGGAGGATTGTACTTCATGAAGTTCTTGTAGGAGCAACCTTCGATTGAATTACCGGCTCCATGATTGTTGTTGTTAGAAAAGTGATCGGCCACGGCCGTACCCACGGCGATGGTTATCATTCGTTGAAGTGCTTGTTCTAGAGTTTCGAGAGGAGTATTGTGTTGACCTTGGTGAGCCATTGTTCCTTCATGAGACAAGAATATCGTTGGTTAGTATTTTCAACAATACTAACCGTGGCATGGAATAAGGATAGAGAGAAAATTTTCCTTGACTCGCCTTAAATTCTCTATGTCATAATGTCGGAACGTCCATGTGAATCACCGTAATATAATCCCGGAAATTATAATACCCTGATTCTCATGTGCATTTAACATTACTTCATAAAGTCAAGGTGGCGCATCAACAAAATTTATCAACGTAAGATCAAGATCGAATACGAGTTAGATATGATAGAAGAGTTCGAGTATAAATGCACAATTAGTCAAATAATTCCTACTTCAGTCTATATGCCGGTTGTAGTCTAGATTCACCTATGTACCCTATGACTCGGGGTGGACACAAATGAACTCTAAATCCCTACAACCAAGGCTCTGATACCACTTGTAGTGACCCCGACAAATCGTCAAGTGACGGCGTCGGCTACGTGGGTCCCATTACCTGATTATAAGTCTTTTAGATAACTTTTGACCAAAATATGTCGCCTTCATTTCAAAATAAAGATTGTTTCAAAGTTTACAAGAATTGTTCAACCAAAAGTTAAGTTACAAGGTTATAATACGAATGAAATCTAGGCGACACGGTTTAAAGTAAAGTCATAAGACGCTCCATGAAATGCATGTATACTCGACATCCAATGCAAGTATCAGATAATGAGCGGAAGCATGTATCACATATCGTGCAAGACCTGAGAAAAACATAGAAATCTGTCAACGAAAACGTTGGTGAAATCATAGGTTTAAGTAAGTAAGTGAGTAAAAGTAAGTAAGTCGAACCACAAGGTTTGCAAAGTTGAAATAATAGTAATACATTCTAAAAGTTAATATTCACGAGCACCCAATTATCAAAGCTTAACATTCCATCCATTGTGTACCCCATCCATAGTGCTAGAACAAACACTGATTCTCGAAAATATATTTCATCCGTAGACGGTAGCGAACCGTCAAAGATGAGGGTTGTCAACCCATATGGCCATATAACATAAGTTCTCGCTTACACCCGTCAAGTGTAACTAATGATAATCGAAGTGAGGATTTTTGTTCTAAACTCGTATGTAGAATGTTTGTTTTCCCGTTCTTGTGTTCACTTAATTCAAAAGAATCGTTTATGTTTTCTCATCCCAAATATAAGTTCAAAAGAGTAAAAGTGGGACTATGATCTCACCTTGAGTGCGAGAGTTATAAAAGTACGTCAACAAGTAAACGCGTGCAAAGACAAGGCTAGTCTTGACCTAAACATATAGGTTATATCAATAACGGTAAACACAAACGGTCAAAGATGTTCAATTAGTCCTATGGCTCGTTACGACTCGATTATATTAACATGTGAATCAACTAGTCAAGTTTCATGCAAGATACAAGTAAATAATCATGTTAGAAAGGTTGCATAAGTATTTGGTTACGTTTGACAAAAAGTCAAACTTGGTCGGGTCAAAGTCAACGGAAAAGTCAACGGGGTCGGGTTTGGTATCCGACAATTTTTCTAAGTTATATAATCATATATGAGCATGTTAGCCAAGTTTCATGTTAATCGGAGGTCCGTAGCATAGTAAACATTTTACGTCAAAAGATCAAAGCAAACATCCCATTTTAGTGTATCAGGACGGTGTCCCAAAAATCAGGACGGTGTCCTGATATGAAGAGTGGGACGGCATCCCAAATATCAAGACGGCGTCCCAATATGAAGATTGGGACGGCGTCCCAAATATCAGGACGGCGTCCCAATTGCCTTCCAGGCCCTGTTTGCTGAATTTCTCAAGTGCACGACCCAAACTTCAAACAATCACAATTTATGATCCGCAAACAATTAGAACATGTATTTTATATCATCGGAAAGCTATTTCGACAAGGAATACAACTAACCACATATCATAAATCAAAATCATCATTTAAGACAACAAAAACCTCGTCGAAAGTTCGTTAAACGTTCCAAATCAAGGTTTCAAGTTCATCAATTGCAATTTATAGTTTCGGGAATCCAATTTATACATATGATATGCCGTTTTGAAGGTAATGAAACATGTAATACAACTAAATACTTACTAACAACATTTCATGGCATTCAAATCATCAAAAGTTCTTTTAAAGTCTATCAAACTCTAACGAAAATTCACAAAAATCAATAGTCATGAGTTTGATGTTTCCTTAATCAACCTATACATCAAAATGAAGCTAAAGATACTAGTAATACTTTTAAAACATGCACTTTAACAATCTAACAACATTTGATCATCCAAAATCAAGGATTTAGCAAGAAATTTTCATATTGAACTAGTTACACCAAAAACAACGAATCGGGCATACAAATTACATACACGACATCACAATGAGCCATAGACACTAATTAACAACTTTATAAGTCAAGAACACGAATTTAAAGAAATCTAGTGTTTTAGAAATGTTACCCAAAATCGAAGTAGTTAGCATCAAATCGAAGAGGATGATGAGAGGATCAAGAATATGTAGTTTGTTTTGATGTTTACTTCCTTGGTGAGATTTGGATGATGATTTTATGTTTGAGAAATGAGAGAGTTTGAAAGTATCAAAAATGGAAAAGGGAGGATGAATGAAAGGGATGAAGGAGGTTGACTCTTTGACCTAGTCAAACGTTTGATACTTTGGCAAGTTTGGTCCCTCAACTTTGAATCGGGTGCGGAAAATAACCGAACGAATTATTTTAAGTTACACGGGAGTACGGGAGATATTAAAATCCGATAACGAAAATATTTAAAATGTTACATAACAAAGGATACGAATTTAGATACGAAGGGTATTATTTAAAAAGAAAAAGACGGGCGTTAAAATAATTTAACGGAAAAATGCGGGATGTTACATACAGTAGTGTAGTTTTTAGCAAGTCTGGTTAGTTCCACAGGGATCTTAGCCAAGTTTAACGCTATATTTTTAAAACTATATTTGTATATAAGTAGTATTATTATTATAAAAGGGGGTTTTTACCGTTTAATGACCGGTTTGTCGATTTTAAAACTTTAGTCGCAGTTAAAACCTAATGTAAAATATTAAAAATAAATATAACTTAATTTTAAGCGTAAAGTAAATAACGATAATGAAATTGCGATAAATAAAAGTGCGATAAATAAAATGACGATAAATAAAATGCGATAATTAAAAGTGCAATTAAATATGAAATAAAGGAATTATGCTTATTTAAACTTTCGTAATCATGATGTTTGACGTGTTGATTTTAGTTTTAGTACCATGGGTTAATTGTCTTTTGTCCTGGATTATTCAATATGTCCGTCTGGTTTTTGTCCATAACAGTCCATCAGTCAAAAATATAAAGTGCGAGTGTCCTCGTCAAATTATCCTTATATCCGAAGTCAAATATTCCAACTAATTGGGGACTTAAATTATAATTACACCAAGTGTCCTTGTATATAATTCACCCCTGTTTTAATAATTCCATTAACTATTAATCCATTCCCGTGTCCGGTTAAATGAACGATTATTAGTACTTATAAATATCCCGCCATCGTGTCCGATCGAGTGTATATGGTTATTTATAGGTACGTCCAATTGTAAATCTTTATATTAAATTAATAAACTATCATTTAATTAAACAAATATAAAGCCCATCAATAGCCCATAGTCTAATTTCCACAAGTGTCGTTCTTTTGTCCAAACCCCAATTATGGTACAAAGCCCAATTACCGAATTTTAATATTTTAGCCCAACATCATGATTACTTCGGCTTAAATAAGTATAATAATAACTTAGCTACGAGACATTAATTTTAAAAAGGTTGAACATAACTTACAATGATTAATAATAGCGTAGCGTTACACGGACAGAATTTCGACTTACACCCTTACAACATTCGCTAACATACCCTTATTATTATTATTATTAAAATTAAAATTAAAATTAAAATTATATATATATATATATATATATATATATATATATATATATATATATATATATATATATATATATATATATATATATATATATATATATATACGTGAGATTGAGAAATAGAGAAAAAGGTGTGTTTTTGTTCAACCAAAACTGCAAAATTTATAGGACCTGACCCTCAAATTGGGGCCATGCGATCACATGGATTTTCTTCTTCCTGGCCATGCGATCGCATGGCCAGCTGGGAGAGCTCACATGTTGTTGTTTTCTTCTTGCCGACGGTTTTATTAAATATATATAATATATAAATAATTTTAAGAATTATTTATATATTATATTATATTTATGTGCATAGTTGACTTGTAATTTTTGCTCCGTTGCGTCGAGCGTTGAGAGTTGACTCTGGTCTCGGTTCCGGATTTTCGAACGTCCTTGCGTACAATTTAATATCTTGTATTTTGCGTTTTGCGTCTTATACTTTTGTAACTTTTAAGCGTTTCTCATCAATAATTTGAACCTCTTGGATTGTACTTTGTACTTTTGAGCTTTTTGGTCGTTTGCGTCTTCAATTCGTCGAATCTGTCTTTCGTCTTCACTTTTTATTATACAAACGAATATCACTTGTAAATAGAACAATTGAAACTAAAAACTTGTCTTTCTTGAGGGATAATGCTATGAAATATATGTTCGTTTTTAGCATTATCAAGATGCTTGAGGGGTCAGTAGTCTCATCAATTGAGGTACTGGCTTCTCTTGCTCTAACTTCATCCTCCAAAATCTCTTTCATGGCAGGTGGTGAGGACACAGTAGATCTAACAAACTTATTTGTCAAGACCTTTTTACCCTTAACTATCTTGGCAAAACTATTTGGCAAGACAGCTTCAGGATCAGTTTCAAGAATTGGGTCCATGAAAGTAACTTCTGCAATAGCAGCAGCAGCGTAGTCACCAGCAAAGAAAGCCTCAACTTGGGCAGGCACCTGCTCATTAACACACTTTGCTGTGCGTTGAGCAGATGTACACCATGAAGCGATAACCTTTTTAAGATTATCCAGCTGGTTCTTGACTTCTGCTGCCTCAGCGTGAAGAGACCTTAAAGCAAAGTTTTGTTTTTCAAGTTTAGAAATATCATCTTTGAAGATTTTAATTTCATCATTTTTGCATTTAAGTTTCTCATTTAAAGATTTGTTGTCAGTTTTCAAAATTTCTTCACGTTTGCTGCCTCTACATAAGTTAACTCTTAGGTAGTCAAACATTTCGGCTTTTTCATCATCAGTATAAGTTCAAAAATTATCAACCTTATACATCAATTCAGTTTTCCATTGAGGTGAATCTCTTTTCTGATCAGCTTCCCTCATATCAGCCAAAAACTTACTACCACTATCATCCTCATCAGACTCCTTGACCTCCTTGGCCATTAAAAACAGCTTCTTTTCTGGAGCATAACTAGCACCATCATCATCAGTATCACTATCAGAGGAAGACGACGAGATGGTTTTATCCCAATCATGATGCTCAGTAACTAGAACCTTTTATGGCTTTTTACCCTTCTTATCAGTCTTAGCACTTTCCTTCATCTGAGCTTTCATAGCTTTGTACTTGTTCTTGTTCTTGTACTTGTCAGCTTTTGAGAAAGAGTTAGAATGTGAAGTTGAAGGTTTCCTGGACATGCATTCAGCAGCAAAATGTCCAACCTTCCCACAATTATAACACTCAGATTTAGGACCCTTGACTGACTTGCTGCTATATCTAGCACTCGATTTCTTACTCCCTTTGTATGACTTGCTGGTTCTCTTACGATTGAACCTTTTGACCTGCCTAGCCAGCAGAGCCATACCTTCAGCAAACTCTTCTCCATCACTTTCACCATCACTGCTTTCTTCAAACCCAGTACCACTATCCACTTCACTCTCAGCTGTCTCTTCTTCTGCCAACAACTTTTGAACCAGTAAAGCCTTTTGAGCTTTCTTTTTAGCAGCAGTAATAAGAGTAGTATCATCTGTCTTAGAAGATTTTAAAGTGGTGGGGGCAGATCTAAAGTTTTCTTTCAAGTTAAGTTCAAATTTAGCCTCTGCCTTCTCATGGTTCCAAAGTGAACTGTAGAGAGAAGACATGTTAAAGTTCTTTAGGGTCTGAGTGGTTCTTAAAGGGTCAGTAACAGATTTCCATTTAGTAGGCAATGAATCTATGAATTTGTTTACTTGTTCAAACTCATTATAGGTGACATTCAAAGTGATCAGGTCAGCAATCAAGGAGTTAAACCTAATGAAGATTTGCTTAAGGGTTTCATTCTTGTAGGCAAAGAACATTTCATATTCTCTTTTTAAAGCAATCATTCTGTTCTGCCTTACTTCTCCCATACCCTCATAGGTAACATCTAGATAGTTCAACATAAGCTTGGCATTTTTTTTTCCTTAATCAGTTTGAACAGTGGGTTAGGCAAAGTTATAGCTAACAAGGTTCTGATTTTAGGGTCAAGTCCAACACGACGTTTATCCTCAGTATCCCATCTAGAAAGGGTGAGAATAACCTCTCTGCCAGGAACAGCAGGAGTGTCAGCTGTAGCTGGAGCACTACCAATAGTCTCAGTGGGTACAAATGGACCATCTTTGGCAATACCAGGCATGAGTGGGTCAATAGACTCAAGGTGAAGCATGAATCTTGCCTTCCAAGTTTCATACTCATCTTCATCAAATTTGGGTGGTCTATTGGATGAGCCATTTTCAAGGTAAGCTGTATTTGAATATGCAGCCATGAGAGAATTCAGATCCAAGATATTGATTATCAATATTGAAACTCTGATACCAGTTGTTGGTCCCTTGATAACAACAGGAGTATTGTAGAGGAGGGTGAATACAATTTCTTTTAAAATAACTTAACAGTTAAACACGATTAGTATTCAAGCATGCAAATAAATAGAGTCACAGGTAATTTTCAACAGTTATTCTTTATTGATTGAATCACAAAGAATCACAACTATCCTTAGCGGAATGATAGTTGGTTGATACAAATTACCTAGATTATAGCTAAGAGGTAAACTAACAGCTATTACACGTTTTGACTCTATAAAAAATAAACCCACACCACTAGTTGTTACAATAGTAGATACAACAATTTATAGTAGTCCTATTAACTGTGTAATGGTTCTATTGTCCACTGGTATATAGGATGTATGTACTTGTGGGGAAAACTACATCAGAGAGCATGCTCTCCTCTTTCCTCTTTGGTAGCTATTTGCGGGAACACCCCTATTTGGTTTGGCACCACTATTTGATTAAACAAATAGAATGTTGTGTTTCCTAGATGTTGACAAAGTATAACTCATGTCTGCACATGCGTTAAACTTCTGCATTCCCACGTGGTCTTGTAAGTTCACTTGTCAGCCGCCGACGCGTGTCCTTTTCTGTTCAACTTTGTCTTTGACTTCTGTTGAATAGTACCATTGATGTAGACCACTCCGGAAACTACTATGCTTATAATGGAGCATAGCTGTATTGTGTAGTAAGCTGCATTCCAGCTGTGCTGGTTCTTCATTTCTGAGCCACTTCATGTTCTTGATTTGCTGAGTACGCATCATGTGCTGATTGAAGAACACTGTCTACCTTGTACTGGTAGACTGAGCAGCAAACTAAACACTCGACACAGCAATATCTATTGTCTATACATAAACAAACTTGTGCTGACTGCACATAACATTTTAGTGCAAATAAATTACAGTTTTGTCATAATTAAATCCTTAATTATTTTGGGGACTCAACAAGCGCATATGATGAAAAGTGCATTTAATGAAAAGCACAGCGCATATGATTAAAAGCACAGTGCATATGATTAAAAGCGCATATGATGAAAAGTGCATATGATGAAAAGCGCAGCGCATATGGTGAAAAGGATATATGATGAAAAGCGCATATGGTGTTTAATGAAAAAGCACATATGGTGATTAATGAAAAGCACATATGGTGATTAATGAAAAGAATATTGAGAAAGAATCACCAATGTTTCTTGAAAGAATTCAAGGTTATATATATGGGCCAATTCATCCATCATGTGAACCATTTTGATATTTCATAGTTCTAATAGACGCATCTAGCGGATGGTCTCATGTTTGTGTGTTATCAAGCCGTAATATGGCATTTGCAAAGTTTCTTGCACAAATTATTAAATTGAGAACACATTATTCTGATTACACCATTAAAAGGATGAGACTTGATAATGCTGGTGAGTTAACATCTCAAGCATTTAATGGTTATTATATGTCTACAGGGATTGTTGTTGAACATCCAGTTGCTCATGTGCATACACAAAATTGGTTTAGCTGAATCAATAGATAAACGCTTGCAGCTAATAACTAGACAATTGGTAATGAGTACAAAACTCTAAATATTTATATGGGGACATGTAAATTTACATGATGCGACATTAATTCGCATTAAACCAAGTGCAAGTCATAAATATTCTCCATTACCAACTTAATTTTGGTCGAGACCAAATATTTTCCATCTTAGAACATTTGGTTGTGCAGTGTATTTTTAATTGCACCACCACAACAAATGGTTCCTCAAAGAAGGATTGAAATATATGTTGGATATGAAATATCTTCAATCATAAGATATATTGAACCCATTGATCATATACATACATATGAATATGTATATTTTTAGTGCGAAAAGCCACGCAAGGGCAAAGGGACAACACACTTAAACCGCGGTAAGCCTTAATGAATGGGGTAGGATTACGCAAAATACTAAAAAGTGCGTAGGTTTCTCGCAGTACTTGTGCGGAATGCCTAAGTGCCCGCACATCTTACTTCCGCGTAAGTTCTGAACCTATAAATAGGGAGCGTAGCCTCTCATTTTAGGTTGTTAATTCCAGAAGAATTGCTCTAGCCATATTGATCTCTCTCGTGACTTTGCTCGAGACTTGATCTTTGTTGGTTAAGGTAATTTACGAAGACCGGGATATGGTTGTTGATCGTTTAGCACTTAACGAAATATGACAATAAGGTCCCAAAACCATAATCGACATCCATTGTACCCCTCATTGCACTCAATCCTTGATTAGCCTTAATTGGATAATCTAGGATTGATCAATTGGCGCCATCCGTGGGACACGAATAGAATTGAAATGAGAAATCTGCGTTCGTTATAATCAAGCTATTAAACTCATTTTTCTAATTCTAATCGTGTTATTTTCTTCATTATATTACAGGAAAACGTAATCTATATAACAGAAATTGTGAGCAAAGTGAAATGACGAAACAACAAAGGCTTTTAGCTACCAAGAAGGTTGTAAATAAGGCAAATATAAATTTGAAGGTGCATAAAATATGCAAAGCCTTTTTAAACAAAAGTTCGCCAAAAGAGCTGCCAAAGTTACAAGATACGAAAATAATAAGCACAATACACAAGAAGAGAGGATTTAAAAAGCGAAAAGCAGTAGAAGTGCTTGAAAAATGGCAATTCGCGCCCATTACGTTCCCATTTGAGCAAAACCGCGAAATGTATGACAGGCCGCTAGTCATATCTTGTAAGATTGCGAATACTAGGATAACAATTATGAAAATACATGTCGATACGGGCAGTAGCATAGATTTGATATATGAGCAATGCTTTTGTCGATTACCAGAATGTATTAAGGCAGAGCTGAAGCAAACTGTAGTATCTTTATCTGGTTTTGCGGGCGAATCTGCTTGGCTCATGGGACAGTTATCATTACAAATTGAGTTGTGTGATGAAATAGAGGTGAAATTGACAAAGCAAACGCAGTTAGATTTTTATGTTATATGCGCTGCTTCGCATTATAACATGTTATTGGGAAGATCTGCATTGCGTAGGCTTGGCTTAGTGCCATCTACAATACATGGAATGGTTAAATTTACTACTTGCAAGGGTGTGGCAACAATTAATTCTATGACTATTCAGTCAATTTGTGTGGTTATAAGCACGCAAGATGCATTTGTCACGCATAAAATTGAAGAAGATAATATGGTTGTTGTAAACCCTAGATATCCCGATCAGAAAATAAAAATTGGCACTGACTTGAATGCGGAAATAAGAAAGAAGATTGTGCAATTGTTTGTCGCATATATGGACGTGTTTGCTTGGAGTGAGCAAGATATGACTGGAGTTCCGCGTAACGTTGTGGAACATAAACTAAATGCTAATCCTGCGTTAAAGCCTGTTGCGCAAAAGCGCAGAGGAATGTCTCCTGATCGCATGAAATGGTTATGTGCGGAAGTTGCTAAATTGGTTAAGGCAGGCATATTGCGTGAAGTAAAATATCAAACATGGGTTCCAAACCCTGTGTTGGTAAAGAAACCTGATGGTTCGTGGAGGATGTGCATAGAATTTAAAGACATAAATAAAGCTTGTCCAAAAGACAACTATCCGCTTCCTGAAATAGATCTTAAAGTGGAATCTTTGCACGATTATCCTTACAAATGCTTTTTAGATGCTGCAAAAGGATATCATCAAATACCAATGGCGTTGGAAGACGAGGATAAAACCGCATTCCATACTGGAAAAGGCATTTATTGTTATAATAAAATGCCTTTTGGCCTCAAGAATGAGGAAACAACTTATCAGCGACTAATTGATAAAGCGTTTGAGGGCCAAATAGGCCGCAATCTTGAGGCATATGTTGACGATCTTGTAATAAAAAGCAAAACGCAAGAAAGTATTTTGCTTGATATGACAGAAACATTTGAAAGTCTGCGAAAAATCAATATGAAGTTGAACCCATCTAAATGCAGTTTTGGGGAAAGGGAAGGAAAATTTCAAGGGTATTATGTCACTGAGCAAGGCATACAAGCAAATCCTAAGAAAATTGCCGCAATTGAAAACATGACCGCGTCGAAAACTGTTAAAGAAGTACAAAGTTTAACTGGAAAAATCGCGGCTTTAACTAGATTCCTTTCAAAGGCTGCGGAAAGACAATTGCCTTTCTTTCGCACTCTCAAAGGGTGTTTAAAACAGAAGAACTTTATATGGACAGAAGAGGCGGATAAAGCATTTCAGGAAATGAAGCAATTGCTTGCTACACTGCCTACATTGATCGCGCCTGTAGATGGTGAAGTATTATACCTTTATATTTCGGTTGTGAACGAAGCATTTGGCTCAGCACTTATTGCGGAAAGGAATAAAGTCAAGAAGCCAGTTTATTTTGTTAGCAAGGCGCTTGCGGGAAATGAAGTAAACTATGCGCCAATTGAAAATTTTATTTACGCGTTAGTTTTGACGTCAAGAAGGTTATGCAGATATTTTCAAGGTCATCCAATACATGTTTTAACTGATTTGCCGGTTAAAAACGTTTTGAGCACACCTGCGATATCAAGAAGACTCGCAAAATGGGCAATTGAGCTTGGAGCATTTGAAATATCATATTTACCGCGTACGTCGGTAAAAGGTCAAGTTTTGGAAGATTACCTTGCATAAATGACGGGTGAACTGGAGGTTATCCATGAAAGAACGCAATTAAAGCCACTTCTGCACGAAATCTGGGATTTATATACGGATGGTGCAGCGTGTATTGAAGATGCGGGTGCGGGATTGGTGCTGACAAGCCCGAGTGGAGAAGAGCACACATACGCGCTACGCTTTAATTTTGATGTGACAAACAACGAGGCTGAATATGAAGCACTGCTTGCGGGATTAAATATGGCGCATAAGATGCATATCTCACTGTTGCGCGCGTATGTTGATTCGTAACTAGTGGCAAATCAATTCAATGGCTCTTTTGAAGCCCATGAGCTGTCTATGCAGAAGTATTTAAAGCTTGTGCAAGAGTCAACAGAAAAGTTTGAATTTTTTGAGTTATCACAAGTATCAAGAAGTCAAAACAAAAAGGCGGACGCGTTAAGCAAGCTTGTTGCATTAACATTTTTGCATTTCCAAAAGCAAGTTTGGGTAGAAGAACTTCCCAATAAGTCCATTGATGGAAGTTTGTTTGTTGCGGCTATAGAAGAAGTTGAACCAAATTGGATGAATCCAATTGTGAACTATTTGCGAAAGGCTACATTACCAGAAGAAAAAAAAGGAAGCTCGTTTGGTACGCGAAAGATCACCTATGTATGTGATTGAAAATATTGTGTTATATCGCAAATCGTATTTGGGACCATTAATGCGGTGTGTAGGACCCGCCGAGGCTGCGACAATTATTGAAGAAGTGTATAGTGAATCCTGCGCTCTTCATTCAGGTTATAAAACTATTGCAGCAAAAATAATGCGAATGGGTTACTTTTGGCCTACCCTATATCGCGATGTTGCACAAATTGTTAAAAAATGCAAAAGTTGTCAAAGGCACGCGTCGCAGAATCAAAAACCAAGACATGACATGATTCCAATTGATTCACCATAGCCATTTTATAAATGGGCCATTGATATTGTGGGACCATTTCCACCAGGTGCAGAGAATGTCAAGTTTTTGATTGTAGCAATTGATTATTTCACTAAATGGGTGGAAACAAAGGCTCTACGCACAATAACTGGCGTCCAAGTGCGAAATTTTGAATGGGAATTCATTGTGTGCAGATTTGGCATTCCGCGAGAGCTTGTAAGTGATAATGGGGCGCAGATTGCAAAGGATCCATTTCTAAGCTGGTGTGTGGAATTGAATATAATTCAAAATTTTACATCAGTTGCACATCCGCAGGCAAATGGGCTATGCGAGGTTACCAATCGCGATATTGTCAGCAGTATTAGAAAGCGTTTGAACGAAAAGCGAAATGGATGGGTTGAAGAACTTTCAAATGTACTATGGGCTCATCGCACTACTTTCCAGAAAAGTACGGGTGAAACACATTTTAGCCTGGTATACGGTTCAGAGGCAATGATCCCCGCGGAAGTTTTTGTAGAGACGCATAGAGTTGCTAATTTTGATGAAAGTGCGAATGCAGATGGCATTTGTGAAAACCTAAATTTCATTGAGGAACGCAGGCTTATGGCTGCGATACGTGAGGCAAATAATAAGCAACAAATTGCCAAGTATTACAATAAGAAAGTATGCGCGTTAGCTTTTGATGTTGGGGAGTGGGTTTTGTGAAATAATGAGGCAAGTCGTGCTGAAAAGCGTGGGAAGTTAGGACCCAATTGGGAAGGTCCATACCAAATAGTGGGAATCAATGCGGCAGGCTCTTATAAACTCCAGGACATTGAAGGGTGTAATATACCTAATGCGTGGCATGCTACTTTGTTGAAAAGATATTACATGTAATCAGAAGAAATGTGCGAAATTTTTAGCACAATTTAGTGATTTGTGCTAATGAGTAGCAAGATTAAATTTGTATTACTGTGCGAAATGAATGAAATTCAAGTTTTCTTCATAACAGCAATTGTGCATTTATGCGTAGTTTGTAAATATAACGTATTGCATAAAATACCAAGATTGAAATTATACAAGTGATGGTAAAGACCACTTGACAGTTAATAAAAGCGATTTAAAGTGTATGCGAAAGGAATGAGATTTGTTAAATTTTACCCAAGGTATTAGATCTAGCCATACTTGGATGCTTCGCAATAAACACAAATTTTTACCTAAGGATCGTTTTGGCGGACTTAGAAGATTCATAATGTCTAATGACCCGTCCTAATCCATCTGGATGAATACATTACATTTGGTTACATCGCGAGGTACTTGACCTCTATATGATACATTTTACAAACATTGCATTCATTTTTTAAAAGGCAATCTTTCATCACATCAAAAGTTGACGGCATGCATACCATTTCATAATATATCCAACTATAATTGACTTAATAATAATCTTGATGAACTCAACGACTCGAATGAAACGTCTTTTGAAATATGTCATGAATGACTCCAAGTAATATCTCTAATATGAGCAAACGCACAGCGGAAGATTTCTTTCATACCTGAGAATAAACATGCTTTCAAGTGTCAACCAAAAGGTTGGTGAGTTCATAGGTTTATCATAATAATCATTTCCATATTTTTAATAGACCACAAGATTTCATTTTCATTTTCATAAACATACATCTCATATCAGGCATTTCGCAAACTGCATAGAGATAAAAATCATTCATATGGTGAACACCTGGTAACCGACCTTAACAAGATGCATATAGAATATCCCCATCATTCCAGGACTCCCTTCGGACATGATAAATTCGAAGTACTAAAGCATCCAGTACTTTGGATGGGGCTTGTTGGGCTCAATAGATCTATCTTTAGGATTCGCGTTAATTAGGGTGTCTGTTCCCTAATTCTTAGATTACCAGACTAAAAAGGGGCATATTCGATTTAATAATCCAGCCATAGAATGTAGTTTTAAGTACTTGTGTCTATTTCGTAAACCATTGATAAAAGCGCATGTATTCTCAGTCTCAAAAATATAAATTGCAAAAGCATTTAAAAGGGGAGCAAATGAAACTCACATAATGTATTTTGTAGTAAAAATACATATGACGATATTGAACAATGCAGGGTTGGCCTCGGATTCACGAACCTATATCATTCGTATATATATATATATATATATATATATATATATATATATATATATATATATATATATATATATATATATATATATATATATATATATATATATATATTAAACCATGTACTTATAATTGAACAAATATATATATATATATATATATATATATATATATATATATATATATATATATATATATAAATTTATTAGTTATATCATATTTATATTATTAATATGTATCTGTTTTTATATATTCCTTTTGTATATAAAAATAATAATTTTTTTTATGTCATATATATTAAGTATCTTTATGTATATGTATATATATATCCTTTGTTTGTTAAAAATAGTAATTATAACAATACTAAAATTATATTAAATATGGTAAAAATAATTATAATACTTAATTTTATTAATAAAGGTAATAATGTTAATAATTCTATTAGTGATAATAATAACGATACTAATGATAATAATATTAATTTTACTGTTAATGATTGTTATGATAATGATTTTAGTAATTACATAATAATATTACTCATGAGGATATAACTAATAATATTTATGTTATTATTAACAATTCTATTATTTATAAAAAGATACTAATACTAATATTTACGAAAATAATAATAATTTGTATTATTTTTATAATGATAATAATAATAAACCTTCTCATCATAATGACAATAATATTAAAGTTTTAAAATTAATAATAATATCATAAGTAATACTCATAGTAATAATAATAATAGATATAATACTTATATTTATGATAATAATAATAAATACAATTATGATACTTATAATAATAATAATTATAATACTAATAATAACAATAACAATAATAATCACAATAATAACAATAATAATAATAATAAACATAATAATAATAATGATAGAATTAAAAATAAGAGTGTATACCCCTTCAAGCTTTTTCTAAAAAGAAATGCCCTATACCGGGTTCGAACCTAAGACCTCTCGCTAACCCGAATACACCACTAACCATCCCACCATTTTCGTTTTTTCTATTTATGCTCCCAGCTAAACTATTTAAGCCATTTATTATCAGTCCGGCCCAAGTACAAAATGGTATACGGCCCACTGAAACCATTGGCCCAACAACAATGAACATAACAGCCCAGTATATGTTTTAAATAAACCAATCGGTGGATTTATGGTGTGGTACTGTAGTTCGACCGGAAACACAAACATCAAACGCATCATCATCATTATTATCGTGTGCCATAAACATTCTGTCATCATCATTTCTATCATTCACGTACCATCACCATACATATATCATCGTGTATTATCTCCCAAAACAAAAAAACGAGTAATACCGTAACCATCATCTTCTCGGTTTCGAATCATCATCACTATCGTATATCCGACTATTCTTCTTCTTATTATTATATAATGATTAGAGAATTATTGTGTTATCATCTACCATCACCATCATTCTTGGTTACTTCATCATCGATCAATATCATCATTGTTTAAACGTTTCTGTTATCATTTCATTAATCATCAATTTTCCTTATATTGATTCAAACGTATTCAAACCCAGATTATCACTTTATTATAGTGGTAATTATAAACGCTTTTTGGTAGGGTTACATATGATTTATTAATTGCAAACCAATGGATTTCAACATCGACTTCCTTACCTTTTGTAAGACCGACTACAGCACAAGGATTAGCTTTTGTGTTTATCTTTAAGACAAAATCTTTATTGTAGTGGATTAATTAAATTGGTGGGTTGACACTCGGTTAAATAACAAATAACATGAAATTGTAGCACCAACCTCACGTTTCTTCATCATTTGTAGGTGTTTTGAAGGGTGAAGAAGAAGATGGTTGTTATTCGATCAATACAAAAATCAGGTCATTAGTAAGTCGTGATAGTGTTTATGATGATGGTGGTCCAACATTGTTTGTGTTTATGGGTTAGACAGATCAGTGAAACAGAAATGGAGAGAGGGCTTGTAATGGTGTACGTTTTGTGTTTGTTTCGAACTAAAACAGAAAACTAGATAGCAGCTTCAACTGTTGTAGGTTGTTCGTGAAGGTGATGGGAATGATGTTTCGAAACAGAAATATTAACCAGCAAGTGGGTTTAGGTGATGGTCGTATGAGAAGAGAAGAGGATGGTGTTCGTGAGCTAGGTGGTCTCAGTTAATAGTAACAACGAACAAGGAAAACAAACCGTAGGTTTCAAATGAGTAACAAATGGGTGTTTGTTGGGTTTGAAGTGGTAGCCGATGGGTTGTGTCTCGGTGTTTCTCGAACAACAAAGTAGTAGCATTTAAACAATGATGGTAGTCGATGGTGGAGAAGTATTAAGGGTGGTGTATGGCGAATTCAAAGTGGTGTGTGATCTATGTATTAAGATGGTAGTGGTTCATGATGGCGATTGCTATGGTGATGTTGCTTGATCATCGTGACAGAAAACATAAAAAAAAATAATGGGTTTCATATCCTTTGTAGTATGAATCTCTAAGATATATATAGAATGGATAGTTACATAATAATAATAATCCATAAGTTAATAATAATAAATTAATAATACTTTAATAATAAATATCATAATCGGGAGAAACAGTTTTAAATTTGGAAGTGGTGATGGATTGGTCACAAAGAAGGAATCTAAGTGTAGTAGTACTACATACAACTGTAAAGTTATTTCATAATTAATAGTATTAATATAATAATAATTATAATAATCAAACATGGTACCAATCATAAGAATAATCATATACAGTGGCAAATAGTGAAGCCATCGAAGATTTTGTAAGCTTATTACCGACAGTTTTCACGGACTGTGTATCGTGCGAAATCAGTGGCGGATAAAAGTGTTCAGAAAAATCCCATATTTTTTAATTAACTATATTTATTTATTTTGGTCATTATGGTATAAAATTTGGTCCTTAACTATTAAATAAATATTACGTTAATCATTCACTCCCAACCCCAAGTAAAATATAAAAAGTTTTTAAAATTCAACAAATAGTTCCTAAATACATTTTTAATAAGCCTAAAATTTATAGAACTCATTTTCATATCACCGTTTATTATAAAATTACATAAGTTTGAATTAAACTTACTTAATATCAATCGAAACATCAAACGAATATTACAATCATTTAATATTTATTTTTAATATACCTTATTTATATATATAGATATGTTTTAAATAATAATAATCATAATATCATTTTTTTTTTATTTTACATAATTAATTTAATAACAACGACATATAATATTTAAAGTTATATTTCCAAATTATTATATATACATATATACACATATATTTAAATACACACAAATCTTATTTACAATTATGTGTTCGTGAATCGTCGATGATGGTCAAAGGTACTTGATTGCTTGAATATAGTTCCAAAAGTTTTGAGGCTCAATATTATAGACTTTGCTTATCGTGTCGAAATCATATAAAGATTAAGTTTAAATTTGGTCGAAAATTTTCGGGTCGTCACATAATGTGCGGAACAGCACGCGCATACAGGTTGTTTCGCATAAAGTAATTGTTTGTTATGTGCACAATAGTAAACAATGAAATTGCAAAAGACAATGCTAGTAATTATGAATAATATTCACAAAGCGCTATATAAATGAAAGCAATTGCAATTGATAAATAAAATTTTATTATAATACTGCGAAAAGTACAGCAAATTGAAAGATTAAAATGTGCTTACATATGCGCTTATGATTGCAAAACTCTATTCCTTACTGGTTAGGTCTAATTTAATAATGTCTTCGACGGGAGCATCTTTATCTTGACTTATGGCCTCCAGTTTTGGAATAGGAATAACGCGAATTCCTTCTCTTGCCAATGCAGCCATCTCTTCTGCCTCTTCAAGAGGACAGATTAGCTTTTCAATGTATTTCGGCATTGGTTCCGGTAATACAGTCACCCTACAAATTTCCTTCAAAAACTTCACTCGCTCAAGCTGTTGGAGTGCAGTAACATACGTATCAAATCGTTGCGAAACATACGCTGAATCCATGATTTTTTGCCCAAGTTTAGGCAAATATTCGTGGAGTCTTGCAAAGCTGGATTCCGCAGTTGTTTTTGCGGATAAGGTTGCGTTTAGGTCGGTTTGAGTTTGAAGGAGTTTATTTTTCATAGTGTTGTGAGCGGCCTGAAGATTATCCTTTTCAATTTCTTTCTCGAACAGTTGTCTCTTCAGATCATCTGCGGAATTTTTTGCTGTTTGTAATTCTGCGGTGGTGGAAGAAAGCTGGGATTGAGTGATTGCATGCTTAGTTTGTTCTTTTTTCAAAAATTCAAGAAATTTTTCTTAACGAGACATTGCATCAAATGCGGATGCAAATGTCATAAAGAAGTTTTGAGCAAAACGGTTATATGTGTCGCTGTGAGAGAGTTTGCTAAACTCAGCGCGCAGATCATGTGGGAGGGCTAACTTCATGTGCTGTCATTGGTCCTGTGCAGCTTCTGGAGATGCGCATAAAAAGCCTTGAAGGCCATCCACTTTAATGGATTTTAAAGCGCTGGGTGGAGTGCGCCAAACGTCTTCGTACTTAGATAGATTAAATGTTGGCGGAGAACTTGTTTGCGTCGTTGGTGGTGGAATAATGTTTGTTTCCACTGAGAAGATATAATAAACATATACGTTAACATACAGAACACTATAGGTGTCACTTTGAATAAAAATAATAAAACATTAAGTGTACAAATTACCAGTCTCAGACTCAGTAAGATTAACTGAGCTGGAGCGTGTAACCCTCTTGGCAGATCCAAGGAGAGGAGTTGTAGCGGGTCGTTTGTTTGGAGTTGCATTTGTGGTGCTGGTGGTAGGAGATTTGTATGCAGGTTTTGATGATCGTGATTCAGGGCTTTTGAGCCTCTCAGCAAGAAATTGCTTTGTGTCGTCCTTCTTTTCAATCTCTGAAACCCTCATGATGATAATAAATGAAAGAGGAGAACGTCTTGATGGTAAATATGAATGAGAAAGAAGTGAGAGAAAAAGTGTGTTTGATGAAATGATAATCAAACTCTATATATCGAGGGAGTAAAATCCAACAACAGTTGTACCTAACGGCTATATACGCAATAATATATCAACGAATATAAATATAGCCGTTGTGAAAATGAACAATGCCTCCACGCATAAACATTGTGCGTACATTGTTCGCATAAAAAGGCAACCTACAAATTTTATTTTTAGAGTTTATTGTATTACATTTTCTACATAAATGTAACACTATAAACTGGGGGGACTTGATCATATACATACATATGAATATGTATATTTTTAGTGCGAAAAGTCACTCAAGGGCAAAGGGACAACGCACTTAAACCGCGGTAAACCTTAATGAATACGGTAGGATTATGCAGAATACTAAAAAGTGCGTAGGATTCTCGCAGTACTTGTGCTGAATGCCTAAGTGCCCGCACATCTTACTTCCGCGTAAGTTCTGAACCTATAAATAGGGAGCGTGGCCTCTCATATTAGGTTGTTGATTCTGGAAGAATTGCTCTAGCCATATTGATCTCTCTCGTGACTTTGCCCGAGACTTGATATTTGTTGGTTAAGATAATTTACGAAGACCGGGACATGGTTGTTGATCGTTTAGCACTTAACAAAATATGACAATAAGGTCCCAAAACCATAATCGACATCCATTGTACCCCCTCATTGCACTCAATTCTTGATTAGCCTTAATTGGATAATCTAGGATTGATCACCCATGACGGGTGATGTTTTTACAGCACGTTTTGCTGATTGTCACTTTAATGAAACATTGTTCCCTATATTAGGGGGAGAAATGAAATATAAATAAAATGATGTTTAATGATGTGAACATAAATTAATGTATCTTGATCATCGCACAAAAGAATGTGAAAAGAAAGTTAAAAAATAATACATATGCAAGAACTTGCAAATAAATTACCTGATGTATTTACAGATACAAAAAGTAGTGACTATGTCATATATACCAGCAGTAAATGCTTCAGCTAGAATTGAAATTACAAAAGCTGGCAATAATGTCACTCATGAGTCTTTGCTACGGCAGAAACGTGACCAACTATTTCCAATGATAAAAATCCTCGAAAAATAAATTCAGCTGATAATGAGGTAAAAGAAAGTGTTCAAGAAGAACCATAAATCAATATTCTTTCTGCAGAGGATATTGATAAATGTAAATACATAAACTGCGATAAATTATGCAATATTATGGAACCAAAATGAAATGAAAAATCCTGATGAGATATTTTCATATAATATTACAATGACATCATGATGATCTAGAACCAAAATCTGTCATTGAATATCAAAATAGACATGATTGAACTCAATGAAAACGAGCAATACGAGCTGAATTAGAATCGCTCAATAAAAGAAAAGTTTTTTGGATCAATCGTTATCATTTTTAAAGATGTGAAACATATGGGATACAAATGAATTTTTTATCCGAAAAAGAAATGTGCAAATGAAGTTACAAGGCAAAACTAGACTTGTAACTCAAGATTTCTCACAAAGACCATAAATGAATTATGAGGAAAACTTATCCTCCTGTAATGGATACAATTACTTATTAGATACTTAATCAATCTGGTAGTTACTTAAATGCATCTCATGGATGTTGTTACTACTTATCTGTATGGATCACTTGATAGTGATATATATGAATATACTTGAAGGGTTTAAGGTATCATAAGCATCTAATGCAAAAACACAAGGAAATGTATTCCATTGAATCACAAAGATTTTTATATGGGTTGAAACAATCGGTCACATATGGTATACCCGGTTAAGTGATTACTTGATAAGAAAAGGGTATACCAATAATCTTATTTGCACATGTGTTCTTATTAAGAAAACAATGTCCGGATATGTGATTGTAAGTTGTTTATGTTAATGATCATAACATCATATGAACAAATAAAGAGATCAGTATTGACTTGGATTGCAGATTGAACATATGCCTAATGATTTACTTGTACATCAAACAACTTATACAGAAAAGATTTTAAAATGTTTCAATATGAACAAGGAAAAACCATTAAGTACTCCTATGGTTGTTAAATCACTTAATGTTGACACTGATCTATTTCGTCCCTGTAAAGATCATGAAGATATTTTGGGACCAGAAGTACCATATCTTAGTACAATTGGAGCTCTTATGTATCTTAAAATTTGTACAAGATCTGAAATTTCTTTTGCAGTTAATATGTTGGCAAGGTTCAGCTCTGCTCCTACCAAAAGATACTTGAATAGGATCAAACACATATTTCGATACCTTCGAGGAACTACTAATTTAGGATTATTTTATTCTAACAAATCAAAACAAGATTTGATTGGTTATGCAGATGCAGGTTATTTAGCTGATCCACATAAAGCTAAATCTCAAACTGGATATGTATTCCTAAATGGAGGTACTGCAATATCATGGCGTTCTCAAAAACAAACATTTATTGCTACATCATCAAATCATGCCGAAGTGATTGCATTACATGAAGCTACTCGAGAATGTTTTTGGTTGAGATCAATGACACAACTTATTACTGATTCTTGTGAACTAGAACGCGATAAAAATCCAGCAACTATCTATGAAGATAATGCAGCTTGTATAGCACAGATGAAAGAAGGGTACATCAAAAGTAACCGAACAAAACACATACCTCCTAGATTCTTCTCATACACTCAAAATCTCATTAAGAACAACCAGATTGAAATGAGATATGTGCAATCCAGCAAAAACTCTGCTAATCTTTTAACGAAAGCACTTCCAACTGCTATTTTCAGAACACACGTTCATAACATTGGCATGAGACATGTTCAAAAGATGTAACGGCTGAAACGATGTCTACTTGAGGGGGAGTCAACTCCATGCTGCACTCTTTTTCCCTTAGCTAAAGTTTTTTCCCACTGGATTTTCTTTAGCAAGGTTTTTAACGAGACAGTAATTTATAGTTGATCTTCAATAAAACAAAATTGCTATCCAAGGGGGAGTGTTATAATAATAATAATAATAATAATAATAATAATAATAATAATAATAATAATAATAATAATAATAATAAAAATAATAATAATAATAATAATAATAATAATAATAATAATAATAATATAGATATGGATATTCAATTTTGGTGTATACATATAGTCAATTTTGGTACATACAGTATGTATTTTTATATTGAGATTTTATGCTATAAATACTCATGAATGCAAGCATTAAACTTGCACCATTTCTCACACTTACAAAGTATTTCTTTCTTTCTCTCCATTATCATCTACTTTCTGACACTTCATTATTAGTATTCTTAATCAAGAATCACACCACTAAAGGTAGTTATAAGTCTACTGAATTATAACATAATTAAATCACTAAAGGTAGTTATAAGCCTACTGAATTATAACATAATCAAACCACTAAAGGTAGTTATAAGTCTAATGCCCCGTCCTAATCTATCTGGACGAATACATTACATTTGGTTACATCGTGAGGTACTTGACCTCTATATGATACATTTTACAAACATTGCATTCGTTTTTAAAAGACAAACTTTCTTTATGTCAAAAGTTGACGACATGCATACCATTTCATAATACATCCAACTATAGTTGACTTAATAATAATATTGATGAACTCAACGACTCGAATGCAACGTCTTTTGAAATATGTCGTGAATGACTCCAATTAATATCTCTAAAATGAGCAAATGCACAGTGGAAGATTTCTTTCATACCTGAGAATAAACATACTTTCAAGTGTCAACCAAAAGGTTGGTGAGTTAATTAGTTTATCATAAACAATCATTTCCATAATTTTAATAGACCACAAGATTTCCTTTATTCAATAATCATACACTCGCAAGTGTTTAAAAATCATTCATATGGATTGAACACCTGGTAACCAACATTAACATAATGCATATAGAATATCCCCAAAACAGAAATCCATATGTATAATATAAACTCGAAGTACTAAAGCATACCATTTTCCAGTGTGGGGGGAGTTAGTGCCCGTAGATCTACCTTTAGGATTCGCGTCAATTAGGGTGTATGTTCCCTAATTCTTAGGCTACCAAGCTAAATAGTGATATTCGATTCGATAATCCAACCATAGAATGTAATTTTAAGTACTTGTGTCTATTTCGTCAAACATTTATAAAAAATAGCGCATGTATTCTCAGTCCCAAAAATATATATTGCAAAAGCATTTAAAAAGAGAGCAAATGAAACTCATAATACTGTATTTTGTAGTAAAAATACATATGACGGTATTGAACAAGTGTAGGGTTGATCTCGGATTCACGGACCTATATTATTCATATATATATTAAAACGTATTCTTGTAATCGAATAAATCTATATATTTTTATTAGTGATGTAATTGTTATATTTAATAATTTATAAGTTTTATTATTTATTTATATATTTTTATTTTGTTCATAATAATATTAATATAGTTAAGTTAAGTATATTAAATATATCTTTATATATAATCTGAAATTTTTATAATTATTATCTTAGCCAAGTCTTTTAAACTTCTATTTTGATAATTATTTTTATTTTAATAATAATAATATAGATATTACGGATAATAATAATGATTGTTTGTAAGGATTACAAAAAGATAATTTTTGTAAAAATGACATTAATGATAATAACTTTTAATAATAATAATACTAATAATTGAAAATTCATATTAATGATAATATTTATAATAATAATGTTAACACTTATTTTAGTAATAAAACGATAAAGATCATAATTAAATGATGATAATATTAATTATAAATAAATTTATAATACTAAAGTTTATGAACGTTACTAATACTAATATTTATGAAAATAATAATAAGTTGTATTGTTTTGAGAATAATTATAATAATAATAATCATAATCATAAAAATGATAATAATACTTAAAACGATAATATTAATAATAATAATAGTTATATAAATAATACTTATAGCAATACTAATGATAATACTTCCTATACTACTTATAGGTATAATAATAATAATAATAATAATAATAATAATAATAATAATAATAATAATAATAATAATAATAATAATAATAATAATAATAATAATAATAATAATTATTATTATTATTATTACTATTATTATTATTATTATAATAATTATAATAATAATTATTATTATAATAATAATTATAATAATAATTATAATACAAATAATAACAATAATATTCATAATACTAACAATAATACTTTTAATCATAATAATTAATAGTAATAATAATAATGGAAATAAATTTAAAAGTGTATACCCTTAAAAGCTTTGTCTAAAAAGAAATGCTCCAGACGGGACTCGAATCTCAACCTCTCGCTCACCCACAAACACGCCCAACCATTGAACTACTCAACTCTTTCTGTTTTAATTTTCACTTTTAATTCTCTTATCCTATAAATTCGGCCCAGATGTGTCTCGTCCCAACAGAGAAAATTAGGTCCCGGCCCAACAGCAAGCACAAGCCCAACATCAGCTTTTATTTGCTTAAAAAAATAGTAATGTCGTGGCCTAGTCTTGAACTCTTGACCTATCAGTTACTCAAACATCGCTAAACCATCCAAGCAATTTTTGTATTTCTGAAATAACCCTAAACTTAATTTTATTTATCCCTTATTCTTAACGTCATTCTATCACAACATCATCAACATATAACATGTATCATCATCATCATCATTTATTTCCTACGATGAGCAGAAACAGGATACACACGCATCATCATCATCATATTCTCATCTTCTATTTACATCATGTACTCTCGTTATTTCTTTTATTACTATTATCATCACCAAATGTATCATCATCATACACCATTATCAAACTCGTTATCTTGTTGAAGTACATCATCATCACCTTTCACCTCTCAGTTAATATCAATATTGTCTTCGTGAATCTCCTAATCATACTATCATGATCATACTAATCTTCATCTCATTAAATAGTGGGTGTGTGTTTTGGGTTATCGAAACAGAAAAAAATAGAACCGATGGATTCAAATCCATGGCCCGATATCACTACAAGCCCAAAGGGATTTTTATTATTAAATGACCTGTTAAAACTCAACAGCCCAACTAAATTAGTGTAATATATCGGTTTTGTTTAACAAGTGGGGTTAATCATGTCTGCCATAAAGAAAAAGGTAGCAGTGGACTGCAAACCGAAAGGAAAACAGATCAGTGATTGGTTTGGTATATTGCTGTGTTCACAACATAGAAACAGAAGAACATAGTAATTGTAGTTTTGATCGAGGTGTTTAACAAAAACATAAAACGTATCAAATGGGTCTCGGTTGTGGGCTGCAGAAAGAAAGAAAAAAAATAACATAACATAATGATGGTGGTGATTATTGGTGGCGGTTGGAAGTGATGCATCAATGGTGTTAGCATAGTTCAATTGGTGGAGGAGATAATGGTAGACTGAAAATGGTAACGGTGGTGATGTGGGTTTAATCAAAGACGATGGTGATCATGGGTTTGGTAACTGAAAAAGAATTAAAAAAAAATATTATATAGTGAAGGTGTTGAAGGTGACGATGCTTGCAGGTGTTTGATGGCTGTAGGGTGAAAGTTGGTGGTTGTCGGGGTGATTAAAACATGGCAGCAGCAGTTTGATAAGATGGTGGATAATTGTTGGTGATGTGAGGTGTTTTGGTGATCAAAGGTGAAGGTTGCGATGGCGGGTACGTGATGGTTACATCATGAAACAGAAATATAAAGGAAGGTGGTTCGATGGTGGCTTTGGTGGTGGAGATGGAAGGTGTCCGGTGAAGATGATGGGTGTTTCAAAAGTTGTGATGATCGAATAACTTATGGATAGGTGTATGTAAATATATATATATATATATATATATATATATATATATATATATATATATATATATATATATATATATATATATATATATATATATATATATATATATATATATATATATATATATATATAAAAGATAATGATAATTGAGATAAGTGAAACAAAAACAGTGTAAAATCATTACTTTAATAAATTAGTTCACAGGAGTACCTCACCATCTCTCTGCAGACAGAATGATAGGGGTATTAATTCGTGCTTCTTTGCTAAACGGTTACGGATAATTTTAATTCAGAAAAATCTCATATTTTAAAATTAAAACCATTTATTTATTTCGGTCATTAACTGTATAAAACCTGATCAAAAAGATTCACCTAATATTTGTTTTAAGTTCCAATTGATATGTACGGAGTATTAAGATTCAACTCGACAAAGTAAAAATGTAAGTAATAATCCTATATTTTACATAGCTTAATTATGGATTAAAGTTAACTTTTAAATTTACCTAAGTTCGTCTTTAGACTTGTTTAATAGTAACCATGAAAATTTGACAGAGCTCAATAATAAAAAAAATATTAAAAATTATTAATATTTAACAAATAGGTTCTAAATATGTTTTTAATAAAGCTAAAATTTATATAACTTATTTTTGGATCATAGTTTATTTTTAAATCACCTTTAACTTATTTAAATAATCATCGAATGATAAACGAGTGCTACCATCGTTTACTAATTGAATTCAAAACTATATTTATATATTCAACATACTTCATTTATATATATAGATATGTTTTAAGTAATAATTATTATATTATTTTATTTCACAATATTAATTCTAACAATTTCATCATATACTATTTAAGTTTATATTTCAAATTATTATATCCATGCATATATATATATATATATATATATATATATATATATATATATATATATATATATATATATATATATATATATATATATATATATATATATATATATATATATATATATATATATATATATATATATATATATATATATATATTTAAATATATACATATCTATTTACAATTAGTTGTTCGTGAATCGTCGGGAATAGTCGAAGTTTAATGAATGTAAGAAATTAATTCAAGAATTTTGAGACTCAGGATAACAGACTTTGCTTATCGTGTTAAACTCATATAAAGATTAAGTTTAAATTTGATCGGAAATTTCCGGGTTGTCACAATAAGCACCCATTAAAGAAATTTCGTCCCGAAATTTGATTGGGATCATCATGACTAACAATAAAAATGTTTTCATGACTCATCTGAGTTGGAATTTAGAGTTTTATCATCATTGAGTAATATAGATAAAACGATTTGATTACTCGAAGCGTACGAGTGAAGCTATCACAAAAGATTTGAAATGAAGAAATAGAGATTTGCCTTGGCTTTTGACATAGTCACATTTGAATTTAGAAATTAAGGTGCATCTTAACTTCTGACGTTGTCTTGGTTGAATTCCTAAATTCAAGGGATTGAAGAAAATCTTCGAAATCTGTAAGATCTGATTCTTCGGGATTTAAGGGAATGAGGATCTCTTTAATTAAATGCAGTCTTCTGTCTCGATTGTTAAGTCTGATTTTTTCTTTATAAATTAAACTCTTCCGTTCCATTATTCTCACCATTCTTATACTTTCTTTCTTAGTTCATACATCCAAAAGATTGTTAAAATGCTTAATCCATTTTTAAACCTTGATATTTTCCTAATTATCATTTCTGTCATCCTTCTTTTTAATCTTCTACCAGAAAAATATGTTTAATTCTACTATTATCTTGGGGTGATACTATTCTTAATTCTACCGTGTCTTTATATTGCTATTCGTATTAATATCCACGGTTTGTAACCTCCGTGTTGTTATTGGGCTTTATATTTCCTCTTATATTTTGTAGCTCTTTGCCTTTTTATTCTCTTCTCGACCTCTAGTAAAGCGAGTAATGTTCCAGAATTCGTAAGTATGGAGTTTCGAATGAACTTAATGTTCTAAACAAGAAAGAACGTAATAGCACGATTTGATTTGTCAAATTACCAGAATATCCGAAAAAGACCGAATCATCAAGAAAATATTTTCTTGATATTTTTGAGGTTAAATAGAATACAAGAGTCGTGTAACATGGCACATGATGACGTTATGATCTGTGAATCATCACGTTCCATTAGAAACTCAGCATGACTTAATGTAATATAATCACGTTGATCAAGTGTCATTATATTATACTAACTCATGCTTCAGTTCCCAACACTACTTCAATAACATTCATATTTTAAATTCGAAGGTTTACAGAATATAGAAACTAAACAGTTTCATATAGTGAGAAGAGATAAACGATTTCAGATAAGAATAGTTATGAAAATATCTTCAGAAATATCGAGGATATTTATAATGAAAGATATGATGATATCTTAGAATTTCTAATATCAATGAATGATGATGAAGATTTGTCCGTAGAGTAAAGTATTCGTTAATGACTTTAGCAGATACTGAATCATTTGGATTCTTTGAAGGCAGGTTTAGTCCTTGTAATTTATCCACGGCCTCCTTCAAAGTTTGCTCAATTCACTTTCCAGTTCCAACTTTTCTTTTGAGTTTTTCCAATGTATCCTTCTTTATCATCAAACTTTTGACTGTTAAAGTCATTTACAGTTTTTGCTGCTTCATCAGCATTCTCAAAATTCAGAGTATTGATTCGTAGACTGGGTGCTTTTCGGAATTTCAGAATGGAAGATCAAAATTCTAAGGGGTAAATGTTATATGTATATATATAACTGTTGATGTAGACATGCTGCGAGATTTCAAAATACTGATTGCTGATTCCTGGTGATTTGTATAGTAATTCTCGTTATAGGACGTGGATGAGTTTATGATAGAGTTTTAATAAATATAATGATTTTTCAGAAAGTGAAAGATTAATGGAGTTGCTGATAAGTTTACTGCTAATGTGGTGGAATATAAACGGTTCTCCGGTAACGATGAGGAAAAGGGCATCATATATATCAAGGTTATAGTAAGGCTAATCTGAATGAAAATCGAAGTTGATTTGCTAGAGCTGTGACAAAATTGGCTAATTTGGAGAGGGATTGTAAAATTATCTTCGGTAATAACAACGCCAAAGGAGCTAGCACAGATACGTGTTGAACGTTTACTCAGGTTCCGAGTGTTTTCAGGTGCATAACTATATGCATCAATCTTTTCTTCCATAGATGAAGTGCGATTGCTTCATCTTCTCGATTGAGGTGTTTTCAGGAATCATGAAAGGTTTGAACGCAGATTGTAATCGTCAAGATATAAATGAGGTTTAAGATGAAATCAAGTGCCAACTTGAAGAAATGTTTAGTTTCATATGTTATAATCAATATTTTAATTCATTTTAACTGTCCAATGTTATTAGTCCACAGTCAATAGTCCACAGTTAACAGTCTAATAATTCATATGTAGTTTAATATATAATATTCGAATTAATTAATACGTATCGTGACCCGTGTACGTGTCTCAGACTCTATCACAACTCAAAGTATATATATTATTATAGAATAAACCTCAACCCTGTATAGCTAACTCGATCATTACTGCATATAGAGTGTCTATGGTTATTCCAAATAATATATATAGATGCGTCAATATGATATGTCAAAACCTTGTATACGTGTCCCGATATTTAAAGTGCGTAAAATAAATAACAGAAATTAAATGACGATAAATAAAATTACGAGAATATAAATTGCGATAATTAAATTGCGATAAGTAAAATGTAATCAGTTAGCTAGGAACAGTTAGCGTGGATTCTTAACAAAATTTTTCATAGTTAATTTGTTTGTTTCTAACAAATTTTATTTTGTCCAATGTTTTCTTCATTATGCCACTTGTTGGATTCTGATAGGTCAAAATCCAAATATGAAATTGAATAAAAATGATTATTCTGCGGTGAACGGATACGTATGTTGGTGGATGTAAGTAAGATAGTAAATGACTGTTGAATCAGATTGGGAGAATGTACAGTGTAACTTGTTAATGTGAATTCTAAATATTTCTCGGGTATTACCTACCCGTTAAAATATTTTCACCATTAATCGTTTGTACAAAAGAATTTTTAATTATAATCTTTATGAAAATATACTTACATATATACTTTCTTCAGATGTAATCATGAATTTAATGAGTCAATATGATATTAAACTCATTTGATTTACCGTTAGAACAAGAATATATAATCTCTAGAACATTAGAGATTACATAGTCGTCATGTCGTACGAAGATAAATGATGTTGAACGTCATGTAGAACGATGATTATGCTCGAGGTACTGAAACGACCCGACCCAATCCATAGGGACGAATACAATAACATATGATTATATCACGAGGCATTTGACCTCTATATGATACATTTTATAAACATTGCATTCTTTTGAAAAGATATACCATAAATGAATATTTAAAATTCAATGTTTTCGACATCTGATGATTTCTACATATAGACAATCACCGTAAATAACAGTTTACAAGAATACTTCCGTTGACAATACAGTCAAAATAAATACACGGTGATGATTTTGTGAATGCAATGCTTCCTCGAATAAAACATGTATGAATCCATGCACATGGTTTCTCTAACATATATTCAAACAGCGGAAGACTTCTAGGAACCTGAGAATAAACATGCTTTAAACGTCAACATAAAGTTGGTGAGATATAGGTTTAATGCTAGCAGCGTTATAAATATAGACCACAAGATTTCATATACATAAACGTTTTAATAAAAATATTCTAAGTGGTTGAGCACTTGATAACCATACTTAACATTTAATCAACGTCGCATATTCCCTTTATTATGAAATCTCACTACACTGTACCAATTGTAGTCACCGAAACGAAGTACTGTGCAACCGTTGAATACTGGTCGTCCAGTCCGTTTGGGGTTGTCAGGCCCGATAGATCTATCAACAGGATTCGCGTTTACAATACCACATGTAAATAGTAGTTACCAAGCTACAGGGAAGTATGCCAGTGGTACAACTCAACGTAGAATATATTTTTTTATCACTTGTGTCCATAACATAAATCATAAAATGCATGTATTCTCATCCCGAAATATTTAGAGTTTAAAAGTGGGACTATATACTCACTTTTTCCTTGAAGGTATTTAACTCGACTTGGTCTCCGATAGATATCACGAACCTAACCATATATATATAATATATCAACATATGTTCTTTTCAAGTAATCGTTACATATATATATATATATATATATATATATATATATATATATATATATATATATATATATATATATATATATATATATATATATATATATATATATATATATATACATATATATATATATATATATATATATATATAATACTTTTAATATTTTCTTAGTCCGTAGTTAGCAGTCCGATGTTAGTGGTCCACAATTAGTTGCTCAATAAAATAAATAAAGACCCCATCGTATTCGTATTGATCAGAATTAATCTCGACCCATGGTACCATGTTGTCAAATGACGTGTTGCGTACATAAAGTACCGTGTTGTCAAATGACATGTTGCGTACAATCATGAGGTCTTATGATTAATCTTCTCGTGTTGTTTACGGGTGGTCCTGAAATATATAAAATCAAATCAAAAGTAATTATATATAAAATATCATATTAATTAGAAAAGATATGATTAATTTACTTTATCTCCAAATATTTTCGTAGCTAAACTAGCTTCGGATACCCAATCTTGTTTTAGTCGTAGTTTCTTCATTACAACTCCGTTTTTGTTGGTTCAACTTGCCACTTCCTTGGATCGAGTCAAATTTTAAGAATATGATCTGAAAATACCTTAGTTTGTTTTCTAAATCACAGGTTATAGGTCAAACTTTGGTAAAACTTATGAAAGTGATCATTTTCCATCATAAAAACAACATTTAATGATCATTTTTCTAAAAATACTTACACTTTGAGTTAAACCATGAAATTTTTATGTGTTAACATATTCATAAGAAATATCATTTTTCCAGAACATGAACTTCCAATTCAAAGTTCAAGATGGTTTTTAATTATCCAACCCAAAACAGCCCCCGGTTGCACTCTGACGACGTAAATTCAGTTTTTAAGGTGTTCTTTGTAAAACCAAGTTATATCTTGTTAAGTTAGCATATCATTATGATATATTACAGGTCTTGAAGTGTTTTAAAAGTTAGGTTAGAAGGATTTATTTAGTTTGCAAACAAGTTTGAAATCATTCAAACTATGTTCTTGTTGTTAAAATTTTACAACATAAAATAAGATAGCTATATAATTATGAATCGAACAAGATTATGAACAAGGTTACTACCTCAAGTTACTTGGAAAAAGTTACTGTAAGAGATAAGAAAAAATCTTGGAATCAAAGAGTGGTGGAGTTAGATCAAAAGGTTGGAAGTATACTTCTTCAAATGGGTGGTTATTTTGATATATTCTTGAAAGAGTTTTCTTATGGTGTTTAAGGCTTGTAATTGAAGCTAAATGATGGGAAAAATGCTTGGAGATGATCAAGTATGAAGTTAGCAGTATTTTGAGAGAGAAATGAGGGTGTAGGTATGAGAAAATGGAGTGAAGAAATAGTGTTCATTCATAAAAACGTTTTTAGTTTATAAAGAAAGAAAGGGATTCCTAATTTTGTTTTCTTACTAATAATTCATGCTACTTGACAAATCCTAGTTACCTCATATCTAGGGCAGTAATAATGTTGATTAGGATGTTGATTTGATGTGTATATACTAATAGTAAATACATATAGAAGCTGGGTATGATACGGGTACATATACCCAAGATATACGTATAGAAATCTTGAGGAAACGGAATGAGAATTCAAATATAGCTATCTTTTGTGAATATACTTATATTATTTTATGTATTTAAGTCCTTAAAAAGTGATTAAATACATTATATATACGATACATGTATAAGCATTATAGGTTATAAGTATATATATCAAAGAATGTTAAGTATAGTTATCGTTTTGAAAACTTAAGTTAGTAGTTTCAAAATATACTTATAACTCATTGTCATTAGTACACAATGAGATGTTAAACCATCCTTAGATCATGTTAAATATATATAAATACATATATATACACAAACGTATAATTATCGTATGTTATATAGTTCGTGATATCATCGGTCAAATTGGACGGTCAAACGTTATGTAAAACTCTTTTCAAAAACACAAGTCTCAACAATTTGGATTGCTTATCATGTTGGTAAGGTTTAATTTATGTAAATATTAATCTCATAAGTATAAAACGATTGGAAAAATCCGGGTCGTTACAGTACCTACCCGTTAAATAAATTTCGTCCCGAAATTTGAATGGAATGGTCATGGCTGACAATAAGTATGTTTTCATGACGTATACGAGTTGGAAATTAGAGTTTTATTATCATCAAGTAATATTGATAAAGCAATTTGATTTTTGTGAAGAGTACGAGTGAGGCTATCACCAAAGGGTGAAATGAGTAGGTATAGATTTGTCATATCTTTTGACGTAGATAGGATTGATTTCCAAGTTCAAGAGATTTGGAGTAAAATCTTCATAATGAGATTTGATTCTTCGATAATCAAGGAAATTAGAATCCACTTTAAATGCGATCATCTATTTTGATTGCTCTATAGGATCTTTTACTATAAATCCACCTCCCTTCATTTCCTTACAACTCATACCTTCTATTCTTCCTCCCTCAATTCATACTTTAAAACATTTATCAGTATGCTTCATCCAGTACTGATCCTGGATATACTCTTAACTTTCATCTCTGTCATTCTTCTTTTTCATCTACCTCCGGAGGATTTTATTTATTTCTACTATTACCTTGGGGTTATAGTATTGTTAATTCTCCCGTGCCTTTACGTTGCAATACGTATTGATATACACGGTTTGTAATTTATTTGTTGTTGTCGAGCTTTATATTTTCTTTTATATTCAACAGTTCCATACTTCTATTTCCTCTTCCCGACTTCGAGTCAAGCGAATAATGGTCCGGAATTCATAGGTATGGATTTTGAAATAAACATAGTTAATGTTCTAAGAAGGAAATAGTAATTGCACGATCTTGATTTGGTAAGTTACCAGAATGTCCGAAAAGATAGAATTATCAGGGAGATATGTTCTTAATATGTTTGGAGATTGGGTAGAATGTAAGAGTTGTGTAACATGGCACATGATGACGTTATGATCTGTGAATCATTATGTTTCATTTAGAAACTCAGCATGAATTACTGTAATATAATCACGTTGATCAAGTGTCATTATATTATACTAATTCATGCTTCAGTTTCCAACACTACTTCAAAACATTCATATTTTAAACTCGAATTTTTCAGAATTTAGAAACTAACACAGTTTCTTTTATGTTGTAACGCAAATATTGTGAAGAGATAAATGATTTTTGATGAGGATAGTTGGGAATATATCTTCAGGAATATCGGAGATATTTATAATGAAAAATACGATGATATCTTAGAATATCTAAGATCAGGGAATGACGCGGAAAATCTGTCTGTGAAGGTTTAGAATAAGGAGTAAGGTTCTTACTAACGGTTTCAGCAGACACTGAATCATTTGAATCCTTTGAAGGTAGATTTCGTCATTGTGATTTGTCCACAACCTCCTTTATACTTTGCTCAATCCGTTTTTCAGTACCAAATTTTTCGTTCGAGCTTTTCCAATCTATTATTCTTTATTGTCAAACTTCTGACCGTAATTGTTGTCTACTGTCTTTACCACTTTATCAGTCTTTTCCAAAACTTAATAGCACTAATTCGTAGACTGGAGCATTTTTCAGAAACTTCACATTTAAAATATATGTAATTCTTGGGGATAGACGTTGTATATATATATATAACTGCCGAAATAGAAATGCTGCGAGATTTCAAAATACCAATTGTTGATTCCGCCAAAGGGGTAACGAGTTGCTGGTACATCTGCTGATAATGTCGTGGAATATAAAAGGTTCCCTGGTAACAAAAGGGTAATCGTATGTATTACAGGTTATAATAAGGTTACTTCGAATGTAAAGTCGAGGTTGACTTGCTGAAACTGTGACAAAATTTGCTATTTTGAAAAGGAATCGTAAAGTTATTTTTGCTAATAAATGCTAAAAGATTTAACGCGGAAACGTGTTAAATTATGTCCTTGGTTTTGAGAGCTTTTCAGGTGCAAGACTGCGGGTAATGTGTGGTTGGATCATCATCTCGATTGTCCATTATTTGAAGTGACTTCAGGAATTTCGAAGGGTTTGATCATAGATTGTAATTGTTAATATACTTATGATGTTTTAGGACTTTGAATGATACAAATATTTTTCTGGGTTCCAAGAATCGAATGATGTTCTAGCATAGTTTTGAAGTCAAAGTATAGTTTTGAAAGATGTAAGAGTCCTAAGAGTGATGTCTTCTGTTAAGTCTTGACTTGGATTTCGTTTTGTCGTAATCAAATTTGGATGAGAATGGTTGTTTTGATTTCTATGAAAGAATGTATATTATTGTGAAGGTAGTGAGTATAGTTGATGATTGTTGAATCAGAGTCGAAGAATATAATCATATTAATTGTGAATTTATATATCTCTCGGGTATTACCTACCCGTTAAAAAAAATTTCACAAGTAATGTTTTGTACCAGAGAATTTTATTACAATCTTTATGAAAATATATGTACATATATATCTTCTTCAGATGTAATCATGAATTTAATAAGTCAATATAATATTAGACTCATTTTATTTTCAGTTTGAGCTAGAATAAGTAATCTCTAAAATGATTAGGAACCACATATTCTTCACAGAATATTAATGAAGTTATGGATCAATACTTCATTATTTATTCTTATATATATTTCCTTAGTGAATCATGCTGATACTCATTGAACTCTTGCTAACTTCGCAAGATATGAATGTTGTTTCCCAGTAAGCTTCGAGTACATTGAAGATGAAAGTGTAAAATCAAACATATTATTGAATAATACACTTGGTTTATTATAAAACGAAATTCATTGAATTGAAACAGGGATTGTAGTTAACGATGATTAAGTTGCTGATGAAGGACGTACATCATTGCATATTTGTAGTATGAATTTAAACGAGTAGTATCTACCCTTTTTCAATTCATACTTAATAGCTTAGTACGAAAAGATTTATTTTGGTTTCCGAATTCATATATATAAAATATTTATATAAATTCTTCAGAAGAATGAGTTAATACTTCATAACTCGTTGATGAAATATACGCGTTATTGATGATGTCCACGGTGATTCTTGAACTGGTGGAGCTTGTGATGTTAAAGTTGCTGATGATTCTAACGATGTTGACAGCACTGACTGTGTTGGTGAGGCTAAGGGTACTGCTGATGCTGTTGGTAAAACAAGTCTAGCTTGTACCTTACGCATCATTCTTGTCGGGGTTTCTACTCTTCCTTTTATCATTTCTGACCACTCATCTGATTTATGGTTAAGGCAGAAATAGGTAATCTCTATGTCTTTAGAGATTACATAATCACCATAGAATGTTTCTCCGATGAAGTTATGAATCAATACTTCATCGTTTGTTGTTTTTGGTACTTCTTGGTATCTATGGTGCGTGTGACGTTGATATCCGAGGTATAGATGGTGATATTGAGGCGTGTGATGCGGATGTGATTGTTGGTGGTGGTAATGATCATGTTGATGTTGATGATGGTGATAACGTTGATGCTGGTGATGCTGCTGGTGCTTAGGGTATTGAGGCTTGCGATGTTGATGTTATTGACGGTACTGGTTATGCTGCTGATGGTGTTTGTAACCTTCGTACCGTATTCTCCAAAGCCACTACCCGAGTGCGAAGCTCGTTGACTTCTTCTATTACACCGGGGTGATTGTCGGTTCGGACGAGCGGATAAATAAAATCTAGAATTTGATGTAGTATATAATCGTGACGAGATACTCTGGAAATGAGAGAGAAAATGGTTTCTCGAACAGGTTCGCCGGTAAGTGCTTCAGGTTCATCGTCAAGAGGGCAATTTGGTGGATGGAATGGATCACCTTCTTCTTGTCTCCAATGATTGAGGAGGCTACGAACCCATCCCCAATCCATCCAAAATAGATGATGACTGATTGGTTGATCCATTCCGGTCACACTGCTTTCGGAGCTTGAGTGGTATTCCATATTGGAATCCGAGGGACTTCAACTAGTGACGAGTTCCATTTCGTATAATTGAATAAAGGATTTTTTGATATGAAATGATTTTTCGGCTATCGGGTGGTATTCTAATTATATAGAATATCCACATATATAGAACAAAAGATCTCATAGATTACGGAGGGATTTACGGAATATGTCAGACAAAGTTTACAGTAACAGATACGCGTAGATATGAATTAGCAAATACGCTAAGATATGAATTTTGTCTATACACCATTCATGCAATGAATGCAGTAAGACGCGTTTAGACTTAAGATGATAAGCAGGTAATTTCCTACAGATGATAAGTAGATGATTTTCGACACAAAATGATAAGCAAAATTTTGACATGCAGACACGGTCGAAGTCCAGACTCACTAATGCAACCTAACGACTTATCAGTTAGACACACTAATGCAGACCTGGTTCGCTAAGACCACCGCTCTGATACCACATGAAACGACCCGACCCAATCCATCGGGACGAATACAATAACATATGATTACATCGCGAGGAATTTGTGTCCATAACGTAAATCATAAAATGCATGTATTCTCATCCCGAAATATTTAGAGTTTAAAAGTGGGACTATATACTCACTTTTGCCTTGAAGGTATTTAACTCGACTTGGTCTCCGATAGATATCACGAACCTAACCATATATATATATATAATATATCAACATATTTTTTTTTCAAGTAATCGTTACATATATATATATATATATATATATATATATATATATATATATATATATATATATATATATATATATATATATATATATATACTTTTAATACTTTTAATATTTTCTTAGTCTATAGTTAGCAGTCCGATGCTAGTGGTCCACAATTAGTTGCTCAATAAAATAAATAAAGACCCCATCGTATTCGTATTAATCAGAATTAATCTCGACCCATGGTACCATGTTGTCAAATGACGTGTTGCGTACATAAAGTACCGTGTTGTCAAATGACGTGTTGCATACAATCATGAGGTCTTATGATTAATCTTCTCGTGTTGTTTACGGGTGGTCCTGAAATATATAAAATCAAATCAAAAGTAATTATATATAAAATATCATATTAATTAGAAAAGATATGATTAATTTACTTTATCTCCAAATATTTTCGTAGCTAAACTAGCTTCGGATACCCAATCTTGTTTTAGTCGTAGTTTCTTCATTACAACTCCGTTTTTGTTGGTTCAACTTGCCACTTCCTTGGATCGAGTCAAATTTTAAGAATATGAACTAAAAATACCTTAGTTTGTTTTCGAAATCACAGGTTATAGGTCAAACTTTGGTAAAACTTATGAAAGTGATCATTTTCCATCATAAAAACAACATTTAATGATCATTTTTCTAAAAATACTTACACTTTGAGTTAAACCATGAAATTTTTATGTGTTAACATATTCATAAGAAATATCATTTTTCCAGAACATGAACTTCCAATTCAAAGCTCAAGATGGTTTTTAATTATCCAACCCAAAACAGCCCCCGGTTGCACTCCGACGACGTAGATTCAGTTTTTAAGGTGTTCTTTGTAAAACCAAGTTATATCTTGTTAAGTTAGCATATCATTATGATATATTACAGGTCTTTAAGTGTTTTAAAAGTTAAGTTAGAAGGATCTATTTAGTTTGCAAACAAGTTTGAAATCATTCAAACTATGTTATTGTTGTTAAAATTTTACAACATAAAATAAGATAGCTATATAATTATGAATCGAACAAGATTATGAACAAGGTTACTACCTCAAGTTACTTGGACAAAGTTACTGTAAGAGATAAGAAAAAATCTTGGAATCAAAGAGTGGTGGAGTTAGATCAAAAGGTTGGAAGTATACTTCTTCAAATGGGTGGTTATTTTGATATGTTCTTGAAAGAGTTTTCTTATGGTGTTTAAGGCTTGTAATTGAAGCTAAATGATGGGGAAAATGCTTGGAGATGATCAAGTATGAAGTTAGGAGTATTTTGAGAGAGAAATGAGGGTGTAGGTATGAGAAAATGGAGTGAAGAAATGGTGTTCATTCATAAAAACGTTTTTAGTTTATAAAGAAAGAAAAGGATTCCTAATTTTGTTTTCTTACTAATAATTCATGCTACTTGACAAATCCTAGTTACCTCATATCTAGGGCAGTAATAATATTGATTAGGATGTTGATTTGATGTGTATATACCAACAGTAAATACATATAGAAGCTGGGTATGATACGGGTACATATACCCAAGATATACGTATAGAAATCTTGAGGAAACGGAATGAGAATTCAAATATAGCTATCTTTTGTGAATATACTTATATTATTTTATGTATTTAAGTCCTTAAAAAGTGATTAAATACATTATATATACGATACATGTATAAGCATTATAGGTTATAAGTATATATATCAAAGAATGTTAAGTATAGTTATCGTTTTGAAAACTTAAGTTAGTAGTTTCAAAATATACTTATAACTCATTGTCATTAGTACACAATGAGATGTTAAACCATCCTTAGATCATGTTAAATATATATAAATACATATATATACACAAACGTATAATTATCGTATGTTATATAGTTCGTGATATCATCGGTCAAATTGGACGGTCAAACGTTGTGTAAAACTCTTTTCAAAAACACAAGTCTCAACAATTTGGATTGCTTATCATGTTGGTAAGGTTTAATTTATGTAAATATTAATCTCATAAGTATAAAACGATTGGAAAAATTCGGGTCGTTACAGGTACAGATTGTGATGTTGAGGCGTGTGTTGTTGTGGTTTGTGTTGTTGCTGGTGGTACTGTTGATGGTAGTACTGTTGCTGCCGGTGTTGCTGCTGGTGCTTGTAATCTTTGCACCATATTCTGCAAAGTCACTACCCGAGCGCGAAGCTCGTTGACTTCTTCTATTACACCTGGATGATTGTCGATAGGAACGAGCGAATGAATAAGGTTTAGAATCTGGCTTGTGATATAGTCGTGGGGAGATACTTCGGAAATAAAAGAGAAAATGGTATTACGAACAGGTTCGCCGATAATTGCTTCAGGTTCTTCACCAAGTGCTGATTTCGGTTGGTGTAAGGGATCGCCTTCTTCTCATTTTCATTGATTAAATTGATTACGAACCCATCAGATGAATTGGGGATGGCTGATTTGGTTGATTCATTCTGGTAACACTGCTTTCGGAGCTTAGGTGAAACTCCATATCGGAATAACTATCGAAATTCGAGGAATTCGAACTATTTGAGGGATTCATCTCGTACGTTCAGATGAAGGATTTTCGATAAGAAATAGATTATAGGATGTAGATAAGTACCCTGCAATACATAATTTACATATGCATATATAATACTAAAATCCCATAAGTTACGGAGGAATCTACGAAAAATGTCAGGCAAAGTTTACAGTAACAGATACGCTAAGATATGAATTAGCAGATATGCTAAGATATGAATTTTGTCTATACACTAATCATGCAATCAATGCAATAAGATATGTCTAGACTAAGGATGATAAGTAAGTGATTCTCTAAGAATGATAAGCAGGTAATTTTCGACACGAAATGATAAGCAAAACTTTTGACATACAGACACGGTCGAAGTCCAGACCCACTAATGCATCTAAACAACTATCAGCTAGACACACTAATGCAAGACCTGGTTCGCTAAGACCACCGATCTGATACCAACTCTAATGCCCCGTCCTAATCTATCTGGACGAATACATTACATTTGGTTACATCGCGAGGTACTTGACCTCTATATGATACATTTTACAAACATTGCATTCGTTTTTAAAAGACAAACTTTCTTTACATCGGAAGTTGATGACATGCATACCATTTCATAATACATCTAACTATAGTTGACTTAATAATAATCTTGATGAACTCAACGACTCAAATGCAACGTCTTTTGAAATATGTCGTGAATGACTCCAAGTAATATCTCTAAAATGAGCAAATGCACAGCGGAAGATTTCTTTCATAGCTGAGAATAAACATGCTTTCAAGTGTCAACCAAAAGGTTGGTGAGTTCATTAGTTTATCATAAACAATCATTTCCATAATTTTAATAGACCACAAGATTTCCTTTATTCAATAATCATACACTCGCAAGTGTTTAAAAATCATTCATATGGATTGAACACCTGGTAACTGACATTAACATAATACATATAGAATATCCCCAAAACAGAAATCCATCTGTATAATATAAACTCGAAGTACTAAAGCATACCATTTTCCAGTATGGGAGGAGTTAGTGCCCGTAGATCTACCTTTAGGATTCGCGTCAATTAGGGTGTTTGTTCTCTAATTCTTAGGCTACCAAGCTAAAGGGTGATATTCGATTCGATAATCCAACCATAGAATGTAATTTTAAGTACTTGTGTCTATTTCGTCAAACATTTATAAAAAACAGCGCATGTATTCTCAGTCCCAAAAATATATATTGCAAAAGCATTTAAAAAGAGAGCAAATGAAACTCACAATACTCTATTTAGTAGTAAAAATACATATGACGGCATTGAACAAGTGTAGGGTTGATCTCGGATTCACGAACCTATATTATTCATATATGTATTAAAACATATTCTTGTAATCGAATAAATCTATATATTTTTATTAGTGATGTAATTGTTATATTTAATAATTTATAAGTTTTATTATTTATTTATATATTTTTATTTTGTACATAATAATGTTAATATAGTTAAGTTAAGTTAAGTATATTAAATATATCTTTATATATAATCTAAAATTTTTATAATTATTATCTTAGCCAAGTCTTTTAAACTTCTATTTTTAATATTATTTTTATTTTAATAATAATAATATAGATATTACGGATAATAATAATGATTGTTTGTAAGGATTACAAAAAGATAATTTTTGTAAAAATGACATTAATGATAATAACTTTTAATAATAATACTAATAATTGAAAATTCATATTAATGATAATATTTATAATGATAATGTTAACACTTATTTTGGTAATAAAATGATAAAGATCATAATTTAAATGATGATAATATTAATTATAAGTAAATTTATAATACTATAGTTTATGAACGTTACTAATACTAATATTTATGAAAATAATAATAAGTTGTATTATTTTGAGAATAATTATAATAATAATAATCATAATCATAAAAATGATAATAATACTTAAAATGATAAAATTAATAATAATAATAATAGTTAAATAAATAATACTTATAGCAATACTAATGAAAATACTTCCTATAATACTTATAGGTATAATAATAATAATAATAATAATAATAATAATAATAATAATAATAATAATAATAATAATAATAAAAATAATAATAATAATAATAATAATAATAATAATAATAATACAACTAATAACAATAATATTCATAATACTAACAATAATACTTTTAATCATAATAATTAATAGTAATAATAAAAATGGAAATAAATTTAAAAGTGTATACCCTTAAAAGCTTTGTCTAAAAAGAAATGCTCCAGACGGGACTCGAACCCGCGACCTCTCGCTCACCCACAAACACGCCCAACCATTGAACTACTCAACTCTTTCTGTTTTAATTTTCACTTTTAATTCTCTTATCCTATAAATTCAGCCCAGATGTGTCTCGACCCAACAGAGAAAATTAGGTCCCAGCCCAACAGCAAGCACAAGCCAAACAGCAGCTTTTATTTGCTTAAAAAAATAGTAATTCCGTGGCCTAGTCTTGAACTCGTGCCCTATCGGTTACTCAAACACCGCTAAACCATCCAAGCAATTTTTGTATTTCTGAAATAACCCTAAACTTAATTTTATTTATCCCTTATTCTTAACGTCATTCTATCACAACATCATCATCATATAACATGTATCATCATCATCATTTATTTCCTACGATGAGCAGAAACAGGAGACACACGCATCATCATCATTACCTTCATCATCATATTCTCAGCTTCCATTTACATCATGTACCCTAGTTATTTCTTTTATTACTATTATCATCACCAAACGTATCATCATCATACACCATTATCAAACTCGTTATCTTGTTGAAGTACATCATCATCACCTTTCACCTCTCAGTTAATATCAATATTGTCTTCGTGAATCTCCTAATCATACTATCATGATCATACTAATCTTCGTCTCATTAAATAGTGGGTATGTGTTTTGGGTTATCGAAACAGAAAAAAAAATAGAACCGATGGATTCAAATCCATGGCCCGATATCACTACAAGCCCAAAGGGATTTTTATTATTAAATGACCCGTTAAAACTCAACAGCCCAACTAAACTTAGTGTAATATATCGGTTTTGTTTAAGCAAGTGGGGTTAATCATGTCTGCCATAAAGAAAAAGGTAGCAGTGGACTACAAACCGAAAGGAAAACAGATCAGTGATTGGTTTGGTATATTGTTGTGTTCACAACATAGAAACAAAAGAACATAGTAATTGTAGTTTTGATCGAGGTGTTTAACAAAAACATAAAATGTATCAAATGGGTCTCGGTTGTGGGCTGCAGAAAGAAAGAAAAAAAATAAATAAATAACATAACGATGGTGGTGATTATTGGTGGCGGTTGGAAGTGATGCATCAATGGTGTTAGCAGATGGCAGAGGTAGTTCAATTGGTGGAGGAGATAACGGTAGACTGAAAATGGTAACGGTGGTGATGTGGGTTTAATCAAAGACGATGGTGATCATGGGTTTGGTAACTAAAAAAGAATAAAAAAAATTATATAACGAAGGTGATGATGGTTGCAGGTGTTTGATGGCTGTAGGGTGAAAGTTGGTGGTTGTCGGGGTGATTAAAACATGGCAGCAGCAGTTCGATAAGATGGTGGATAATTGTTGGTGATGTGAGGTGTTTTGGTGATCAAAGGTGAAGGTTGTGATGGCGGGTACGTGATGGTTACATCATGAAATAGAAATATAAAGGAAGGTGGTTCGATGGTGGCTTTGGTGGTGGAGATGGAAGGTGTCCGGTGAAGATGATCGGTGTTTCAAAAGTTGTGATGATCGAATAACTTATGAATAGGTGTATGTAAATATAGATATATATCTATATCTATATCTATAAGATAATGATAATTGAGATAAGTGAAACAAAAACAGTGTAAAATCATTACTTTAATAAATTAGTTCACGGGAGTACTTCACTATCTCTCTGCTGACAGAATGATAGGGGTATTAATTCGTGCTTCTTTGCTAAACGGTTACGGATAATTTTAATTCAGAAAAATCTCATATTTTAAAATTAAAACCATTTATTTATTTCGGTCATTAACTGTATAAAACCTGATCAAAAAGATTCACCTAATATTTGTTTTAAGTTCCAAGTGAAATGTACGGAGTATTAAGATTCAACTCGACAAAGTAAAAATGTAAGTAATAATCCTATATTTTACATAGCTTAATTATGGATTAAAGTTAACTTTTAAATTTACCTAAGTTCGTCTTTAGACTTGTTTAATAGTAACCATGAAAATTTGACAGAGCTCAATAATAAAGAAAATATTAAAAATTATTAATATTTAACAAATAGGTTCTAAATATGTTTTTAATAAAGCTAAAATTTATATAACTTATTTTCGGATCATAGTTTATTTTTAAATCACCTTTAACTTATTTAAATAATCATCGAATGATAAACGAGTCCTACCATCATTTACTAATTGAATTCAAAACTATATTTATATATTCAATATACTTCATTAATATATATAGATATGTTTTAAGTAATAATTATTATATTATTTTATTTCACAATATTAATTCTAACAATTTCATCATATACTATTTAAGTTTATATTTCAAATTATTATATCCATACATATATAGATATATATATATACATATATATATATATATATATATATATATATATACATATATATATATATATATATATATATATATATATATATATATATATATATATATATATAAATATATACATATCTATTTACAAATAGTTGTTCGTGAATCGTCGAGAATAGTCGAAGTTTAATGAATGTAAGAAATTAATTGAAGAATTTTGAGACTCAGGAAAACAGACTTTGCTTATCGTGTCAAACTCATATAAAGATTAAGTTTAAACTTGATCGGAAATTTCCGGGTTGTCACAATAAGCCTACTGAATTATAACATAGAGAACATATAAGATAATTATTTTGATTAGATTCTTTGACTAATATATAGGCATGAGTGTAGCGACCCGACCAAATCATGTTTGACGGCGCCGACTACTTAGGTCCCGTTACGTGGTCATAAGTCTTTAACATGACGTTTGACCAAAATATGTCGCATTCATTTCATAAGTAAAAGGATGTTTCAAGTTTACAAAAGTAGTTCAAAGACTAGTTACATTACAAAGTTTAACGTACGAATGAAACCTATGCGACACAATTTAAAAGTTGTCAAAAGACGCTCCAACTATGCATGTATACTCGACATCCAAGCAAGTATCAAAAAGAGTGCGAAAGCATGTATCAAGTAGCGTTCAAGGACCTGAGAAAACATATAGAAAACTGTCAACGAAAATGTTGGTGGAATCATAGGTGTTTTAGTAAACGTTGCATTTGAACCACAAGATTTAATATAATATGATTATCAAAATCATTTGCATTCCAAAGTTGTTATTTGTTTCGCGGGCACCCAATTATCAAACTTAACTGTTTTGCACCCTTTGCGTAGTGTTAGAACATACACTAGACCTGAAAATATATTTCATCCGCTAACGGTAGCGAACCGTCCGAATGAGGCTCGTCAAGCCAATGTGATCACATAATATAAGTTCACGTTTACACCCTGCAAGTGTAACTAATGATAATTGAATTGAGGATTTTTGTTCAAATCCGTACGTGGAATGTTCGTTTTCGTACTTGTGTTCAAAGTGTAAAAGTATGTAGTATAAAACCGTATATGTTTCTCATCCCATGATTTAAAAGTATAAAAGTTGTTGAAAGATGGGACTATGATCTCACCTTGAGTGCACGTATGAAAAGTACTTCACAAAGTAACGTGTGCAAAGGATAATGCTAGTCTTGACCTAAACAAATAGGTCGTATCAATAACGGTAAACACGATAGGTCAAAGATGTTCAATTAGTCCTATGGCTCGTTACGACTCGATTATGTAACATGTGAATCAAATTGTCAAGTTTCATGCAAGATACAAGTATAGAAACAAATTAGAAAGATTGCATAATCATTTGGTTAAGTTTGACAAAAAGTCAAACTTTGGTTGGTCAAAGGCAACGAAAAAGTCAACACGTTCGGGTCGGGTCCCGAACTATTTTTCTGAGGTTTTTATTCATATATAAGCATGTTAGAACAAGTCTCATGTGAATCGGAGGTCCATAGCGTGCCAAACATTTTTCGTATCTTGACCAAGGAGGTCAGAACCTGGCCACGCCTTATGTCGCGCCGCGACATAGGCTGGCCGCGCCGCGGCACATAACGTGTGCTGATGCCTGGTTAGTTTCAATTGTTCAGGTCTTTTTCCGAACTTCGATCAAACACAAATCACAAACCGTAAACACTTATGACACGCAGTTTATATCGTTGGAAAGCTAATTTGACAAAGAACACAACTAAACACATTTCATCAACCAAAAACATCATTTGCAATAACCGACTTTCCAACATTTAATGCTCAATTAATACTCAAGTTCATAAATGCACAAAATAGGATTCGGGAATTAAATGCATACATATGACACGCCGTTTCGTAGGTAACCAAGCATTCAATCTAACTAACCACTTACCAACCACAATTCATGGCATTCAATACATTAAATGTTCACATTCAATTCTATCAAACCCTAACCAACAACATCAAAATCACTAATCATGTTTATGAAGTTTTCTAAAACAACCTACACATCAAATTGAAGCTAGTGATGTTAGTATATATATATATATATATATATATATATATATATATATATATATATATATATATATATATATATATATATATATATACACACACACACATGCATTTATAACATTTAACATCATCCACACAACCAAATCACCAAATCAAACACACCAAAGTTTATGTTCATGCTAGTTACTTCAAATAACAAAATCGAACATATAAATCATATATTCATGTTAGACTTGAGCCATAGACACTAATTAACAACTTTATAAGTTAAAAACATCAAGAACACAAAATCTAGTGATTTTAGAAAGTTACCCAAACTTGATGAAATCGGTATGGAATCGAAGAGGAAGTTGCAAGGATTCCAAATATGTAATTTGTTTTGCAAGATACCCGCTAGCTTGGATTTAGATGATGATTCTTTGAAATGGATAATTGAAAGAAAATGGAGAAGTAGTGAAAGAAAAGGAAAATGAAAATGAAAAAGAAGGGAGATGGGGTTGACTAGTCAAATGCTAGTCACCTCTTTGGCTCCTTGGCGAAACTAGTCCCTCGAGTTCGGTTGCGGGTGCGTGAATTACCTAAACGAGATATTTTTAAAACGCGTATCAACGGGAGATGTTATAAACATATAACGGAATTTAAATAGTTAAACGGAAAAGTAAACGAAAAAAGGCGGGATGTTACAATGAGTGCTCCATAATATTCGGAGACACGTGTCATGCTACTATTGCTTGATTTATACGAAGATTGCGTAACCGAATTTATACTACGTAATGACGTGGCATGTATGCTGCTCACGTGCTCATTGTTAGAGTTTAAGCATAGAAAACTGCCTTCAGGGCTTACACAAAACGCTGGACGACTTGATATGTGATTTATTTGTAGTTCTTGACAGAACACGCTGAACGGATATATATTAAAAAAATACTTTTAATATAATATCCCTATGTTTCCAGTTCTTTTTCGTATAGAAACGATGATTTTATACGTGTAAATCAAAGGATACACCCAAGGTTGAAAACTCGGAACTGGGTGAGTTCTCGGCGGGACAATTTTTAGGAGTTCTCGGAGAACTCGGGTAGAACTCCGGGGAGAACTCCGGAAAAATCGGTGGTTGACTTCCGTTGTTTTTAATATATATATATATATATATATATATATATATATATATATATATATATATATATATATATATATATATATATATATATATATATATATATTAGACCTTTGACATAATTTTCGAGATTTGACCGAGAAATTTAATAAAATCGGATATTGACGGAGAAGTTGACCGATTATTCCGAGAAATCGGTCATTGACCGATAAATTACACGTTGACCGATTTTTTGCCGATTCACAAAACGAGTTCTCGCCAGGATTGAGTTTCCGAGTTCTCGCCAAGTTCTCGGCGATTTTTTCCGATTTTTGCAACCATTGATACACCATTAATATCCTTATTAGTTTTCGTGTACAAAATATTATGAACTTCAATTTTTTTCAAGAAAATAAAAATTTAAATTAGAAAAAGATGTAATTGTAATATAATTGTTTCAGACCGTTAGTTATATTCTTTTCAAGATTAATACATCTACTTTTAGAAAATAATTGATATTAATATTTATTAATTAATTGCTTTTATTAATTAAATCAAAACACGATACATAATAATAGTGATGCATATTCGCATTAAAAGCAACGGTCGACGAACAAATGAACATGTGTTCAAAGCTACAAAAACTCGTATAATATATCAAGATATATGTATTTTAAAAAAGTTACTTTTCTTAATCACCAACAAAATATATAAGATAATAATAATAATACTGCACATAATAAAGAAAAAGATAAATGATACTATGGTTTTTCATATGTAAGTGATAGCATATATTGGAGCTTTAAAATAGGTCCAAGATAACTCATTGTTGGGCCCAAATATGCATGAAAGGAGATCGGTTCGGTTTTCTTTTGTTCGAATTATTCTGTTCAGTATATTCGATTTTGAAATGTTTTTAGTGCCAAATCGAAAATCGATTCGAAAATCGAATTCATAGTATAAACCAAACCGAAATTCGAATTTAAATTTGGTTTGGTTTTGGTTAAAATCGAAAATCGGAAAAAAAAAATATAAACTTGAACAAAAGTCATCTAATATATTAGCCTTTTGATATTAAACACAAAATCATCCATGGAAACTTAATTTGGACGAGAATTATAGCAAAAAATAATATGCCACTTACGATTTACAATTTTATGAATACAGGAAAGAGTAAAAATCATTAAATTCTATGAAAGCTCGACATTAATTTAATTTTAACGTATACAACAAAAGAAAGCAACATCACCGGTCCTCCTCCGTCGGGTACTTTCACTGGTCTCTGGATTGATAACGATACGACCTTCTGGTTTAAGGCTAGTGCGAGTAATGGTGTTGACACCAACATCACCGGTGACGAGGTCTCCTTGTCATGCCCCGTCATTAGAGATGTGGATGACGATGTTGGTTAGGGGGGGTTGGCTTCGTTTATTTGTTAGTTGTACATTAGTTTGTTTGTTAGGTTCACTAATTTTCGTGTTTTTAGTTTGTTTGTCGTGTTGGTTGTTGGCTTTCGGCGGAGCTCGAGTTTAGGTAGACTTTTTAGGGTTCTGTCGTTAGGTTCTTGTTTTTTGATTTCGAGCCCTGGCCGTGTTTTTTCCGTGTTTTTCTTTTTCTCTTCTCGAGAAAATGATTTTATTATAAAGTTATCGTTTTTTTTTTTTTTTTTGCCAATAAAAAAAAAAAAAAAAAAAGGTAACAATCTGGTTTGATGTAGTTATTACCCTGCTCCTTCTCCAATGTAAACCATTGTAAAAGAACACTTTAAAAGGGTAATAAACTTTAACAAAATATGCTCGAGGAGACCATGTTAACATGGTGTTCGAGGAGACCAAGGGTTCGAGTCTCGGGGGGGGGGGGGGGGGGGGATTTTCGTGAATTAACTCTAACCACTAACATTGCCTTTCAAAAAAAAAAAAAAAAAAAAAAAAAAAAAAAAAAAAAAAAACTTTAACAAAATATTCATCAGAAAATGAATGCGAAAATGAGAGGAAAAAAATGCATAGCACCATTCCAAAACTCTTATACAGCCAAAATTTGCGTTCGCCTCAGGAAACTATAGATCATATAAGTCTTAAATTGGGTTTGCGAATTACTCCCTCCGTCCCATATTAATAGTCCACAGACAAAAAACACACAGTTTAAGGAAATGTCATAAAAGTACTGTACTTTCTGTTTACTTTCCAGTTTTCCCCTTACATTTTCTTTCTCCTTTAATCCTATCCACATACATCAAGGGCATAATAGAACTTAAGCTTCTTATTCTTTTCTATTTATGAAAGTGGACTATTAATTTGGGACATTCCAAAATGAAATACTGGACCATAAATATGGGACGGAGGGAGTATTATTTTTTATTCGGTTTAAGTGTGTGTGCACATATTAATATAGTCAATCAGTCCATAATTTATTATCCAGTATTCTGTTTTGAGATGTCTTAAATTACTTTTATAGATAAAAAAAAATTAAGAATATTAAGTTCTTTTATGCCCTTAATATATGTGAATATGTGAATAATATAAAAAGAGAAAGAAAAAGAGGTAAACTAAAAAGTAAACAGAAAAATAAAGTACTTTTATAGCATTTCACCGCGTGTTTTCTGTCTGAGAACAATTAAATAGGGACGGAGGGAGTACTACTAATTGACTGGTTGATTAATCTGGAAGATTGTGTCAGAAATGAGTGGGATTTGAAAACCTTTTGCTAAATTGCACCGCCTAAGACAACTCTCAACCATGAAATGTTTTATTATAAAGATTGATTTCCACATCTACATTTCTTCAAAAAGACTAAAAAGGAATTGATTACTACCAACCATAACATACTTGTCTCTGCTTCACACACCAAAAGTATGCTACACATCACCTGCAAGACAAAACACTGTGGGAAATTACCGCACCGCTATGTAAATGGAAATATCTAATTGAATATCACCATATGCTACAAGCACAGCTTAAAAGTATAAGTCACTAAGCACTGGTCACTAATCGGGTAACACAAACAAGAGGATCGGCGGCCTGGTCGGGCCTTCAACGACTAGATGATCAGGCCAGAATCTACCAATAATTCCATACTGTGACAACACGGAAATTTCCGACCAAATTTAAACTTAATCTTTATATGTTTTCGACACGATAAGCAAAGTCTGTAATATTGAATCTCAAAAGTTTTGGAATTATATTCATGTAACCAATTACTCTTTGACTGTGCTCGACGATTCACGGACATTTATGTGTATATAGATATGTGTATATAATATATATATTAATTGAAAACATTAACAAAGTATTAGATGTATAATACTTTACATGAACGTATTTGTTTCAATATATGTTTAACATATTTATCGAAGGAATTAAAAGGTATTATCAAACGATTGAATTACCAGACACAATGTGATATGATTACGAGTCTCTGTTGTGAGGTCCACATTGATTTGAGAAATCTTTCCATTTTAACAATATTCGGAAAATGTCAAAGTAATTTTCAAGTAAAAACAAATATGTCAAATAACGATAACCGGGCAAAGGTTACTAGAGATTCTTGTTTAACTTTCAACGCTTGTTTTGCAATAATTGCCTCGTGTCTCTTCATAAATTAATTATTTAGTTGTTATAATATTAAAACGTTATTTGATATAATAACTTTTATTATTTAAACGATTTTAATTTATATAAAACAACTTTGCAATATAATTAGTTTTGAAAAACTAAATATTATATTATTAAAATATTTCAATTATATATGTACAAATTTATATTTCTAAATAAATATATATATATATATATATATATATATATATATATATATATATATATATATATATATATATATATATTACAACAAGATAAAATATAAACTTAGTTATAAAAACGTTTTGGTATAAATTACTTATATTAATAAACAACGAGAAGTTGATTTATAGAAGCAAATGACCAAAACACTCAAATGAATAAGTTACATTTCAATTAGTATAATTATTGGTGAAATAAGTCTAATTATTGATAAAAGTACGTGTCGCGAAACGTAAAGTACCAGTTTTCTAAGCGTACGGAAATGCGTTCGAAAAACCAGAACCGGTAGGTAAGTTGACACCGTACAATTCATCGGTGCTAAAATTACAAATCAACTATGCACGAGAATATAATATAATATTTAATTAATTCTAAAGATTAAATATATTATATATTAAATAATATATATATATATTAAGATCATAAGTGTCGGCAGAAGATTTTTAAGATATTATGAGCTGGTAACATGACTCATGCGATCGCATGAGTCTTCCTCACAGCTCTCATGCGGTCGCATGAGGGGGGTAGGTGGGCTAGTTTCTTTATAAGGCGAACGTTTTCAGTTTCTGAGATGCATTTGTGCATCAAACACTCTGTAAAATTTAATATATTATTATTATTATTATTATTATTATTATTATTATTATTATTATTATTATTATTATTATTATTATTATTATTATTATTATTATTAAGATTATTATTATTAATGTTATTATTATTAGTAGAAGTTTTAGTATTATTATTAGTATTTATACATAAAATACTACGACGGAGTGCTGTTCGAGTAATTTAAAAATGGGTCTCGAGTGGGACAGAGCTAAGGAAATTATGGGTTATAGCTATGGAGGTCATGGGTATTGCTCGGGGGTTATGCTCGTGAGTCAAACTAGTGTTTATCATCTCTGTTGTGTCTACGTACTTTCCTACAATATTGAATCACAATATTGATACGTGAGCATTCATATCTTATCTTGTATATATTAATAGTGTATCCATGTCTAGTGCTTGAGTATATATGTTTATGCATGCTTGTATGCTTTAATTTTGTCGTTAGATAGTTTATGATGAATCATGAATTTGATACATATGCTACTGATATAAAGTATATGATATGCATGTTTTTGAAAAGCTGGCGAAAAATTATTAACTTTTCATTTAGAAATCGCGTGATTTCGATGAACGGATTAAAAGATATGGTCAACTGAATTATGGTTAACGTTAATTGAAATTGTGTTTGAAACTGTAAATTAATATTTAAACAACTTATCTATGAGATTGATAAATTGGATTTTTAGATATTACTAATCGAGTAAATGAATTTCTATATAAGGCACATTTTGTTTTGTTGATCAATTGTCAAAGTTGACTGTATTATCATGTTTTAAAAGCTTTATAAACACTATAATCTAATTTTACAAGTATTGGAAAAACTATGTGAAATAATAAAATATGTTCGATTTTCATGATAATTCAAATATAATATAGCTCCTGAAATAAATAATATTTTGAGTTTGATAAACTATAAATTCGTTCAATTATCAAGACTTATATTATGTTAATAAACATGTATAGATTTAAAGATCATATTGGGTCAGGTTGACTTTTGAGACGACTTTTGTTAACTTTTGCATATCGGTCTCGAGCATTAGGATTGTGATACGCTATGACCTGACCTAGCTTGTTAGACATGTATTGACCAATATATGTTCTCTAGGTTGAGATCTACGGTTATTTTGCATTCCGAGTTTCGGTTACATTTCGATGAATGACCTTATGTGCTGTTAAGGTGAGTTTCATTTGCTCCCTTTTTAATTGCTTTTGCAATCTATATTTTTGGGCTGAGAATACATGCACTTTATTTTAAACGCAATGGATACAAGTACATACTAAATTCTACACCGAGTTTGAACCGAAAATCCCTTATCTTTGGTAACTAGTAACTGCCGTTATAAGAACTGGTGGGCGCGAGTAGTTGTATATGGATCCATAGGGCTTGACATCCCCGTTTGTTCCAGGTATAGAAACCCTATCCTGAACTATAAAATAGACGTATGCTATTTGAGTTTAGTACACGCTGGTTGGCGTGTATTGTACATGGTGGTTGCATGTATGTTAAAACAGGGGTACTTATTATATATACGTTAAAGTTTAGTTACCAGGGTGCTCAATCTTGTAGAATATTTTGATAAACATTTCTGGAAGAAACAACTGAAATCTTGTGATCCACCTTTATATACAGATTATGCGCAACATTAAAACTATGAATTCACCAACCTTTGTGTTGACACTTTTAAGCATGTTTATTTTCAGGTTCCTAGAAGTCTTCCGCTGTTTACTTATACGTTATACAAGCTATGAAATGTCCCGTTCATATTGATTATAAACGTTCCATATTAATTGATTTCATCGCGAGGTTTTGACCTCTATATGAGACATTTTTCAAAGACTGTATTCATTTTTAAAACAACCATAACCTTTATTTTATCTATAAAGATTTAAAAATCATTACGTAGATTATCAAATAATGATAATCTAAAATACAATAAGAATATATTACATCAAAAATAAGTTTCTTGAATGCAGTTTTTACATAATATCATACAAGCATGGACTCCAAATCTTGTCCTTATTTTAGTATGCAACAGCGGAAGCTCTTAATAATCACCTGAGAATAAACATGCTTAAAACGTCAACAAAAATGTTGGTGAGTTATAGGTTTAACCTATATATTATCAAATCATAATAATAGACCACAAAATTTCATATTTCAATATACATCCCATACATAGAGATAAAAATCATTCATATGGTGAACACCTGGTAACCGACATTAACAAGATGCATATAAGAATATCCCTATCATTCCGGGAAATCCTTCGGACATGATATAAAACAACATCGAAGTACTAAAGCATCCGGTACTTTGGAGGGGTTCGTTAGGCCCAATAGATCTATCTTTAGGATTCGCATCAATTAGTAGATCGGTTTACTAATTCTTAGGTTACCAAGCAAAAGGGGTATATTCGGCTTCGATCATTCACCCATATAATGTAGTTTCAATTACTTGTGTTTATTTCGTAAAACATTTATAAAACTGCATGTATTCTCATCCCAAAATATTAGATTTTAAAAGTTGGACTATAACTCACTTTCACAGATTTTTACTTCGTCGGGAAGTAAGACTTGGCCACTGGTCGATTCACCAACCTATAACATATATATACATATATATCAAAGTATGTTCAAAATATATTTATAATATTTTTAATACGTTTTAATGTTTTAAGTTTATTAAGTCAGTTGTCCTCGTTAGTAACCTACAACTAGTTGTCCATAGTTAGATGTACAGAAATAAATTGATATATATTATCTTAACTCAATCCACGACTCAGTGTATACACGTCTCAGGCTAGATCACAACTCAATTTATATATATTTTTTGGAATCAACCTCAACCCTGTATAGCTAACTCCAACATTACTGCATATAGAGTGTCTATGGTTGTTCCAAATAATATATATAGATGGGTCGATATGTGATGTCGAACGAGGTGTATATAAAATAGTTATTATTTTACTAGGAAAAACTATTAAATACGATACAATTTTACACAAGATATTTATTTATTTATAGAATGGATATACTTAAACCTTGCTACAACACTTATAGGCAGTGTACCTAATCGTACAGTAGTGTAGTTTTTAGTAAGTCCGGTTCGTTCCACAGGGAAATCTTTGAACAAAGCTCAACGCTATATTAGTTTACTTTTATAAAAATACAAATATATATATAAGTAATATTATTGTTATAAAGGGGGGTTTTTACCGTTTAATGACCGGTTTGTCGATTTTAAAACTTTAGTCGCAGTTAAAACCTAATGTAAAATATTAAATAAATACAAGACTTAAATTAAAGCGTAAAGTAAATAACGATAATGAAATTGCGAATAATAAAAATGCGAGAAAATAAAATTGCGATAATTAAAAAGTACGATAATTAAAAGTGCGATTAAATAACAATAAATAAAATTAAATATGAAATAAAAGAATTATGCTTATTTAAACTTCCGTAATCATGATGTTTGACGTGTTGATTTTAGTTTTATGCCCATGGGTTAATTGTCCTTTGTCCTGGATTATTCAATATGTCCGTCTGGTTTTTGTCCATAACAGTCCATCAGTCATAAATATAAATTGCAAGTGTCCTTGTCAAATTATTATTATACCCGAAGTTAAATATTCCAACTAATTGGGGATTCGAATTGTAACAAGGTTTTAATACTTTGTTTAATGAATACACCAGGTTATCGACTGCGTGTAAACCAAGGTTTTACTACTTTGTTAACAATTACACCAATTACCCTTGAATGTAATTTCACCCCTGTTTTAATTATTCTAGTGGCTATTAATCCATTCCCGTGTCCGGTTAAATGAACGATTATTCGTACATATAAATACCCCGCCCATCGTGTCCGATCGAGTGTATATGGTAATTTATAGGGACGCCCAATTGTAAATCTTTATATTAACATTAACAAACTTTCATTTAGTTAAACAAATATAAAGCCCATTAATAGCCCATAGTCTAATTTCCACAAGTGTCGTTCTTTTGTCCAAACCCCAATTATGGTACAAAGCCCAATTACCCAATTTTAGTAATTAGCCCAACATCATGATTACTTCGTTTTAAATAAGCATAATAATAACTTAGCTACGAGACATTAATATAAAAAGGTTGAACATAACTTACAATGATTAAAAATAGCGTAGCGTTACACGGACAGAATTTCGACTTACACCCTTACAACATTCGCTAACATACCCTTATTATTAGAATTATAATTAAAATTAAAATATAAATTATATATATATATATCGTATATATTGAGAGAGATTAAAATTATATGTATAAAACTCGGCAGAAAACTGGCTTTATATAGGACCTGACCAACATTTTCACTCCATGCGACTCGCATGGATTTGTGCCTCTGGCCATGCGAGTCGCATGGCCACCCTGGATCCAGCCAAAATGCTTTGTTTTCTTCTTGCCGACGTAATATAATAATAATAATATATATAATATATAATTATATATAATTATATATATATTATATTATATTCTTGTGCATAGTAGACTAGATATTTTTGGTCCGTTGCGTCGGGCGTTTCTTCTTGGCTCAGGTCCCGGTTCCGGATTTTCAGACGTCTTCGCGTATTATTTTATATCGTGTACTTTGCGTCTTGTAACTTGTACTCTTGTCATTTTGAGACGTTCCTCATCAATATTTTGAACCTTTTTAATTGTATCTTGTACTTTTTAGCTCTTTGGACCTTTTTGTCTTCAATTTGTCGAATCTGCCTTTTATCTTCTCTTTTTAAAATTTAAACGGATATCGCTTGTAAAACGAACAATACCAACTAAAATCTTGTCTTTCTTAAGGAATAATGCTATGAAATATATGTTCGTTTTTAGCATTATCAAATATTCCCACACTTGAGCGTTGCTTGTCCTCAAGCAATATTGTCTTGAAATACTAGAATCACTTCTTTATTCTTCACACTTTGTACATCAGTGATTTCTATACGGCGGTATAAACAATGGTAGTAACGATATGGTTTACAGTCCCACATGACTATAAAAATTTAGATCCATTAAGGAAATTGGATCTTTATGAAAACATTTGATCTTTCGAAATCTAGTTTTTACCCTAGATAAGTTTTCCGGAATAACCCTTTACCGGTGTTTGCAAAATATTTTTGTGGGTTTGGTGGGTTTCAGATTTGAAAATTTTAGCTCAAAACTTGCGGTTTTGTGTCACCCACTTGCTAACCTTGTATTTGGAAAGCAACACGTCCAGTTTACTTGTCCCGTATATTACCTTTCGGTAAACTACCGTCCGGTTGTAAAGGAAAGCGTTGAACAAGCAACTGTTAAGGCAATGTCCCGTGACATGCTTTTGATTATGGTCTATAACGTGTCGGACGCAATTACTATCCTTGGTAGGAGCAATAGTAAAGCTCACCCTTATAATTTTTCGGTCTGGCACAAGGTCCTGTCTTTGACCATGCTATGCAACCACCGTTCTTACGGTTGACACCCGATTTAGTTCAGGTGACCTAATGAATTCCAGGTGAATTCCTAGGATTTTACGTTCAATGGTAATGAACGCATTGAAAATAGGGTTTTCAGAAAACAAATCGGTTTGTATTTTTGATCAAAATATTTTCTCGTTCAAGCTCGAGTTTAGATATCATTGAATTCCATGAGTTTGAATTCTCAATCTTTAAGGTCAATCTCAAGGATTGAGTAATATCAGGCTTAAAAGCTGATTTTTAATCTTTAAGGAGATTATCCTTTCTGGGGATCTGATTCATTAGTCTTATCCAGCTAATTTGCACGGTGCCTCCCCATTGTACGAGATAAATCCTTCTCATGGTTAGGATAAATCTGACCACATGGCGACCCTGTTTAATGCTGAGGTCCGTGGATTTCCTGCTGATTTTAGTGATGACTTTTCTAGATTTTTCGTCAACCTACAGCTGGTCTGAACGACAACTTCTTGTCCTAAATCAAGAAGCGCGTTTCTTTTTCGGAAGACTTTACTTCCTTTTAATGATGGAATTGATTCATCGTGTTGATCCATCTCTTCTTTTCTTTCATCGGGTAAAACAGTTTAGTTTAGTCCAAAGCAAAAGTATTTTTAGTTATTTGTTACAGATATATGTGACATATGTTTAAAATAACTTGGTAAATTTTCCCACACTTGGCTTTTATTTTCCTTTTTATCGTCCTCTATTCCATTTTAAATGAATTTTAACATTTTAGTTTGTTTCTCAATTTATGTCCTTTCCGAGGTAACAATAATTTCGGTGTTAAAACCTAGTTTTATCGTTCATAAATATGTATAAACATGATTTTGAGTTCATTTAATTGAAAATTTTGAAAAATTTTACTAGAATTGGGTAGTTAGTATATAAGACTAGGGCTGTTCTTTTTTTATCAGAGAGCACTAGATTCTAATACAACTACTGATTTACTAGTATTTTTAATGGTAACCAAGTGTTTAATATAAAAATTTTAAAATCCGAAAGAATTTAACCCCTTCCCACACTTAAGATCTTGCAATGCCCTCATTTACAAGAAATCAGTAACAATTTAAATTATTGAGGGTGATTTGTGTGAGAATGATTAAATTTTTACCAAAGTTTCCAAATATATTGGCGTTTGTTTGCTGAATGATAAATGGTGCACGTCATTTGTTCATTCCGTCTTGTTGTTATTTCACATACATTTTTCATCATTGTCGTCAAAATTACTTGCTTTTGCTGAACTTAATGCCAGTCTTTCAAAACGCGTTGTTTTACCCTGTTTTGTGCATAAAAGAGAATACATACAATACAAATATAATCATACATGCAATTTGAAATGGAACTTTGGCATCCCACTTTCAAACTATAAGAAAAATATTAGTACACAATAATAATAAGAATATCAAACATTACATAAACGTAATAAAATGTTAAGTGTTTAAAATAAAAATAAAAATTACCAACTTATCTCTACTGATCAGGAGGTGGGTTAGGAGGAAAATTAGGATATGGATCCCAATTCATGTTCGCGTCCGGGTTCCATGGCTGATTATAGGTGAACTGGTATGCTGCATCATAATCATATGAATCATAGGGTGGTCTCATTTCTGGCTGATGTGCGGGATAGTATGCGGGTCGGGTCGGATAATACATCTCGCCAGGCTGCAACTGGCTTATAATTTGGCGCTGATGATAATCCCATCGGCCATGCTCTCGTTGCCGGGAATGCTCGTAGTCATTCCGACGTTGCCATGCCTCGTACTGCATATGCCTATCATAGTTCGTCATGTATTCATCCTCCATACGAACGCCTAAATCAAGAGCAGTCTCCCGAACAACTCCTATAATGTTGTTCGCCTCTTCCATCTCGTCATCCGAACCTCTCTCTACCTGTCGCTGAGGTCCCTCGTATCGATATACCCGACCACGTCTCATCAATAATACCCTTGCACCGTGATAAAGGTTTGAACTTATAGTTTCACCTCCGTCCTCTATTTCGTTCATTGGACCCCCTTGGTGCTTATCTACACCTAAATACTCTCCAATGAGAGTAATGAAAATACTACCACCTATAATACTCCCCGATTTCATCCCCGAAACTACATTAGCGAGATAATAACCAACACAATAGGGAATGTTAACGAAACTCCTCGGGTCTCTAATACACTTGAGGTAGAACAAATCGTTTACGGTCAATTTCTCCTTATTTCTTCCCCTTTGTGTAATTATGTTTGCTAAGAATCTATGAATCACCCGGAGTTCAGCTCTGTCTATATCTAAGTATGTATGATTTCCACTGGCGTGAAATTCATTAAAGTGGGACATACGCCTCCAGATGGCGTTAATATCAAATTCCCTATCTACCCTTTCTCCTTGGGCAATCAGGCTATTACAGTCGGGGCTCAAAAGTTCAGCAGGGGTGTAAATCTGTAAGGCCCTAGCTAAATCTATCATGGACATTCTGTACATGCGTCCACCTAACAGAAATCTAATAAAGCTTCTATCATCTATCCTCCTAACATCACTGTTTAACTTAATAGTACTAAGTAATTCTATACACCATTCCCTATATATGGTTCTACGAATGGAAAATAGGCGCATCCAATCGTTAAACTGAGAATTACCATACCTTTGCACCAATAATTCCCGAATCGGTTCGGCAAGGTTAACTGTTTCCAAAGGTACCCAGTCAATTGCCCTTGGCATTTCAACAACCTTAAAGTAGAGAATGTGCATGTTCTTTTGATAATCTGGATACTCTATCCAACATCGATCAAATCTCAGATTTGGGTGTAACTGATCTTCATTAATGTCTAAGCTCAGAATCCTTTGATGTGGAGCGAATTGACGAAACTGATTCATGAATAATTGATCTTGATCGTGATATGGAATATGTTGCTCCTCCTGTTCTTCTTCTTCTTGTTGCATATGTTGTTCTTGTTCATGAAACATTTCCGGTTCGGGCTCTGGTTGCCTGGACGATGATGCTCCTGAACCTCCAGTATCGGCTCTCTGTAAAACACATTAAACACAAAAATTGTGCATCCAAATATGCATTAGTGTTAGCAAAATAATAACTTGAAACAATTATGATGACATGTTCAATTCATAACACATTTTATACACATTTTCTTAATAACAATTCTACACTTTTACATACGAAAATGTGTACAATGTTTTAGTTAAACATGTCAACAATAATCATTATAGCAATTAAACACTTGTTACATGGCATTCAAATCAAACTAGTGCTCATTTTCATATTTTTGTCAAGTCTACACTTTGTCAAATAAGCATATACGAAAAATGTACATCAAGTTCATAAGCATTTATCTTAAATAACATGCCAAAATAATCACTACTAGCAATGAAACAAGTTTCAAATGGCCTTTATATCAAATTATCCAAGTTCATGAATTTTTAGACTTAAAAAGTCCACTTTAATTCTCAAAAACATGTTTAGGCTCAAAGTTTGGATCAATTAACTACCTAAACATGTTACACTACTTAATTTAGCAACAATTCATGACAAAAATCGGCCATAACCTGTTTATATCAAAAAGCCCCAAATTGCTCAAGAACACAAACCCTAGATTCTTAAAAATTTGAAGTTTTTAGCTTCAATTCATGTTAAATAGCTTCTATCTAGGATATACATGCATAATATAACAACAATTTAGCTCTAATTACACCTAAATTTAACAAAATCAAAATATAAAATTTCTAGCTCAAGAACACAAAAATTCGAATTTAAAGAGATTAGGGGTGAAATCTTTACCTTTCTCCTGAAGGGGTTGAGACTACTGAATCTAGGCATGATTATTGTGAAATTTTTGCAAGAAATTTGGTGAAAATTGGTGAAAAATTGAGAGAGTTTGGGAGGTTTTCGTGTTTGTGTATGTGTGTTTATTGTGAGAAAGAAGCAGGTCGACTGGAATTTTGATCCTGTCCAGTTTTTTGTATCCATGCGAGTCGCATGGTTTCCTGCCCATCCCCATGCGACTCGCATGGGGGTATTTTCCAGGTATATTTTTTTTTTTTTTTTTATTAAAACCTTATACTTTTAAAACATAAAAATTTTAAAAATTTTGTTTCTTTTTAAGACGAGGTCGTTTCGGGAAGATGCCCTAGTCCGTCCCTCGACAAAATTTTAAAATTTTGTCATTTTCAAGCGATTGTTTTAAAAGCTTAGATTTTTGGATTTTTTTAATTTTTTTGGCATACTTTAAATCAAAAAGATTAAAAATAATGATAATAAAAGTTCTCGTCCCTCCCTCGGGTAAAGCAATTTCGGTTCAAAGACCTAGTCTTCAACTTACGACGAATTTTAAAAATCATATTCTTAACTTAATGAGATAAAGTAAATTTTTGTTTTTTAAATTCACACAACTTAAATATAAAATTAAAAATTCACACCAAACTTAATTTAAAAATTCATAAATTTAAAAATTTATATTTTAAAAATTCACACCAAACTTAATTTTTAAAAATTCATAAATTCATATCAAACTTATATTAATTTTTCAAATATTTACAATTTTAAATATATTGTTTTTATAAAGTTTACAATATTAACTTAAGATTTAAATATTAATTTTAAAAACATGGTAAAAATAAATTTAAAAATCTTTTTGTCTTTTTATCCCACTTTAATCAATCAAATATTATCAAAAATATGCGCCCCTCTTTTCGGTAAAGTAATTTCGGTTCCAAGACCTAATTTAACTCATGACGAATTTTTGAAATATTTTGGGTTGATTGATTAAAGATATTTATACCTTAAGAATAAACGTTAAATTTCGCAGTGATGTAATAAATTTTTGAACGATATCAATAATTTCGGTCGCCAAACCTAATTTTATTTAATACCAATTTAATACTTTTTAGCGAACAAATTAGCGTTTATTATCAAAAGGTTAAAAATAAAAATAAAAATAAAAACTGTACAGACATACCTGTGAAATAGATTTCTTAGTTATATGATCTATTATATTCATAAGATAGTCGGTTTAATTGGTTTTCCATGGCTGCATAGGCGTAACCTCGAGCATTCATTGTCTTTTCTTCTAAACATATGAACGGTCCGTCTCTGCATAAAGTAACAAATTCGGTATTTGAATAGGTTTGATTATTTGAACATTTACCTCCATGTGACCATTTTCCGCATTTGTGACATCTTTCTAGGTGTCGTGCTCTTCTTTTCGCTGCGGATTTTGATTTTCCTTTACCAAATTGTAACTTATTATCTTCGCATCTGGATCCTTTTCTAACTCCGTCCATTCTTTCTCTGATTACTGATACTAATTCGCTCGGTAGTATGTCATTATTACGTTTAGTGATCAAAGCGTGTAGCATTAGACCATGGTTTAGTTCACAGGCAGTCTTCATTTCGTAAAAACCTAAAAAAAATAAAAATTCAGAATGGGGGGAGAAGACTAGTTCTTTAGGGTCTGCTAGGGAAAGACCATACGTGTTCCATTTTCGAGAACTACACGAAAACAGACAATCTAACTCTAACAGAAATACATATTATCCTTTAAAGACTTGATTCTCCCCACACTTAGTTAGCTGTGGTGTCGAAATTGTGATTAACTTCGTTGTCGACTTCCATCGGACCATGTATGTAATGTTTAACTCTGTGACCATTAACTTTAAATTCAATCCCATTTGAATTTATTAATTCTATCGTTCCGTATGGGAAAACTCTTTTTACTATGAATGGTCCAGACCATCTTGATTTCAATTTTCCAGGAAATAGCTTGAATCGTGAATTGAAAAGAAGAACTCTGTCTCCTTCTTTAAATTCTTTTGAACTTCTGATTCTTTTATCATGCCATTTCTTCGTTCTTTCTTTATAGATTAACGAATTTTCGTATGCTTCATGTCTTAATTCTTCTAATTCGTTTAGTTGACTTAATCGTAGACGTCCGGCTTCATGTAAATCAAGATTACATGTCTTCAAAGCCCAAAATGCTTTGTGTTCAATTTCTACTGGAAGATGACATGCTTTTCCATAAACAAGTCTAAAAGGTGTGGTTCCAATTGGAGTTTTGTAGGCTGTTCTAAAAGCCCAGAGTGCATCCTCCAATTTAATGGACCATTCCTTCGGATTTGATCCTACGGTTTTTTCTAGAATACGTTTTAAAGCTCGGTTGGTATTTTCAACTTGTCCACTTGTTTGTGGATGATATGCGGTGGAGATTTTATGAGTTACTCCATATCTTTTAAGAACTTTCTCAAGTTGATTATTACAAAAATGAGTACCCCGATCACTTATTAAAGCTTTCGGTGTTCCAAACCTTGCAAAAAGACGTTTTAAAAAGTTGACTACAACTCGTGCATCGTTAGTTGGGAGAGCTTGTGCTTCCGCCCATTTAGATACATAATCAATGGCTACGAGTATATATAGATTATTATGAGATTTTGGAAATGGACCCATAAAGTCAATACCCCAAATGTCAAATACTTCACATACTTGGATGACATTTTGTGGCATTTCATCACGTTGACTTATTTTTCCGGCCCTTTGACATGCATCACAGGATTTGCAAAGAAGGTGTGCGTCTTTGTAAATTGTTGGCCAATAGAATCCAGCTTCATAAACTTTTCTTGCTGTTAGTTGAGGCCCATAATGCCCTCCTGTTGGTCCTGTGTGACAATGGTTTAATATTTTACTAGCTTCATCTCCAAATACACATCGGCGTATTATTCCATCGGGACAACTTTTAAACAGATGTGGATCTTCCCAGAAATAGTGTTTTATTTCACTGAAGAATTTCTTTCGTCTTTGGTACGATAATCCTTTTTCAAGGAATCCACAAACTAAGTAGTTTGCATAGTCTGCAAACCATGGGATTTCTTTATAATCTATCTTCAATAGATATTCATCAGGAAAGTTGTCTTGTATGGCTGATTCATTTAGAACTTCTAATTCGGGATTTTCAAGACGAGAAAGATGATCAGCGGCGAGATTTTCTGCTCCCTTTTTATCTCGGATTTCAATATCAAACTCTTGTAAGAGTAAGATCCAACGGATTAATCTTGGTTTAGCATCTTGTTTTGAAAATAGGTATCTAAGAGCAGAATGGTCGGTATAGACCACCGTTTTTGCTAGAACGAGATATGATCGAAATTTGTCAAAAGCAAAGACAATAGCAAGGAGTTCTTTTTCAGTAGTTGTATAGTTCGTTTGTGCTCCTTGTAATGTCTTACTAGCATAATATATAGGTTGAAATCGTTTTTCAATCCTTTGTCCTAAAACGGCTCCCATTGCAAAATCACTTGCATCGCACATTAGTTCAAATGGTAGATTCCAATTTGGTGTTATCATGATCGGCACATTAGTGAGTTTTTCTTTAAGAATATTAAAAGATTTGATACACTCATCTGAAAAGATGAACGGCGCATCCTTTTCTAGGAGTTTATTCATAGGAGTGGCAATTTTTGAAAAATCTTTTATGAAACGTCGGTAAAAACCGGCATGCCCTAGAAAACTCCTAACTCCTCTAACATTGGTGGGATGTGGAAGTTTAGCAATTACATCTACTTTAGCTCTATCCACTTCAATTCCTTCTTTTGAAATTTTATGTCCAAGAACGATGCCTTCTTTAACCATGAAATGGCATTTCTCCCAATTAAGTACTAGATTTGATTTTTCGCATCTAATTAGCATTCGTTCCAGATTAACTAGACATGATTTAAATGTATCACCGAAGACTGAAAAGTCATCCATGAATACTTCCATGCATTCTTCTATCATGTCATGAAAAATCGCCATCATACACCTTTGAAAGGTTGCAGGGGCGTTACAAAGTCCAAATGGCATGCGTTTGTAAGCAAACGTACCATAAGGGCACGTGAATGTGGTTTTCTCTTGATCTTCGGGTGCTATTGGAATTTGAAAATATCCGGAAAATCCATCTAGGAAACAATAGTAACTATTTCCGGCTAATCTTTCCAACATTTGATCTATGAAAGGTAAGGGAAAGTGATCTTTTCTGGTGGCGTCATTTAATTTTCTATAATCAATACATACACGCCATCCTGTTACAGTCCTAGTAGGAATAAGCTCATTTTTCTCATTTGTAATGACAGTCATGCCACCCTTCTTAGGCACGCATTGAACTGGGCTTACCCATGGACTATCAGAAATTGGATAAATTAAACCTGCATCTAGCAGTTTAATAATCTCTTTCTTAACTACATCTTGCATATTAGGATTTAGTCTTCGTTGGCGTTGCACATACGTTTTATGATCTTCTTCCATAAGGATTTTATGTGTGCAATACGAAGGACTTATTCCTTTAATATCATGAATCTTCCATGCAATGGCTGGTTTATGAGCTTTCAACACAGAAATGAGTTGTGATTTCTCATTTTCAGTAAGAGAAGACGATATTATTACAGGTAATTCAGATTCACCATGTAAATAAGCGTATTCCAAATGGTTTGGAAGTGGCTTTAATTCTAATTTCGGAGGTTCTTCTATCGATGATTTATATCGATATCTGTCTTCTTCTTTTAGCATTTGAATTTCTTCTGTTGTTGGTTCATATCCATTAGCTATAAGTGTAGCTAACATTTCAGCTTCATCAATTGGTTCATTACCTTCTCCTAAAGAACATTCTCCTGTTCCTTGTAATTCTGGAAATTCTTCTAATAATTCTGCATGTGCATCTATAGTTTGAATATAATAACATGTATCATCTGCAGATTGTGGTTGTTGCATGGCTCTATCCACTGAAAAGGTACCACTCTCATCCTCTATACTTAGGGTCAGTTTCTTACCGAACACGTCTATCATTGCTTTAGCCGTGTTTAAGAATGGTCTTCCTAATATGAGAGGAACTTGAGAATCTTCTTCCATGTCCAAAACAACAAAATCTACTGGAAATACTAAAGTACCAACTTTAACTAGCATATTCTCCATTATCCCTCTAGGATATTTTATTGATCTATCGGCTAGTTGTATGCTTATTCTGGTTGGTTTCAATTCTCCAAGGTCTAGTTTAGCGTATAGTGAATACGGCATTAGATTTATACTAGCACCTAAGTCTGCCAATGCTTCTATTGAACTAAGACTACCCAGAAAACATGGAATTGTGAAACTTCCTGGATCAGATAGTTTTTCTGGTATCTTATTCAACAGCACTGCTGAACAATTAGCATTCATAGTAACAGCCGAGAGTTCTTCCATTTTCTTTCTATTCGTGATTAGATCTTTCAAGAATTTAGCATATCTTGGCATTCCTGAAATCACATCAATGAAAGGAAGATTTACATTTATCTGTTTAAACATATCCAAGAATTTGGATTGCTCGGCTTCAAGTTTTTCTTTCTTCATTTTACTCGGGTAAGGAAGTGGTGGTTGGTATGGTTTAACATAAGGTTTATCCTTAACTGTGTTATCTTCATTAACCTTTTCAACTACCGGTTCTTTTTCCTTATCTTGATCAGGTTGTGGTTCTTGTGGAGTAGGAATAGTTTCATCAGAAGTTACAGGTATTTCAGGTGGTTTAAGTGTTGTACCACTTCTTGTGGTAATAGCTTTAGCTGTTTCATTCCGGGGGTTAGCATTTGTATCACTAGGTAGACTTCCCGGTTTTCTTTCACCTATTAACCTTGCTAGGTTACTTACTTCTTGTTCCAGATTTTGAATAGAAGCTTGTTGATTTCTAAATGCTTGAGCATTTTGTTCATTTGTTTGTTTTTGAGATGTGAAAAACTGCGTTTGAGTTTCAACTAGCTTCGTCATCATATCTTCTAAATTCGGCTTTTTATCATCGGTTTGTTGTGGTGGTTTGTTTTGAAAATTAGGTCTTTGCTGATTATAAGTATTATTGGATACTTGTTGATTGCTAGGACCTTGTTGGTTGTTGTATGGAATATTTCGGTTATAATTCTGGTTTTGATTGTAAATCGGTCTTGGCGGTTGATAATTATTCTGATAATTATTTCCAGGCCTTTGGTTTATGTATGAAATATTCTCTCTTTGTTCCATTGTTAATTCAATACTGAGACAATCTTTTGTCAAATGTGGTCCTCCACACTGCTCACAACTAATTCGTATTGAGTGAATATCCTTAGTCATCTTTTCCATTCGTCTCTCGAAAGCATCTATCTTTGCGGAAATGGAATCTAAGTCATGGCTAGAATCGGCTCTAGCTGCTTTAGATGATCTAATGATATCTTTTTCTTGGTGCCACTCATGCGAGTGGGAAGCAGTGTTATCAATAATTTTGTAAGCATCAGTTTCGGTTTTCTTCATAATCGAACCACCAGCTGCTATATCTATGTCTTTTCTTGTAGTGATGTCGCATCCTCGGTAGAATATTTGTACTATTTGACAGGTGTCTAAACCATGTTGCGGACATCCTCTTAACAACTTTCCATATCTTGTCCACGCCTCATATAGAGTTTCATTTGGCTTCTGTGTGAACGTAACAATTTCTGCTTGAAGTCTTACGGCTTTAGATGCAGGAAAAAATTGTTTAAGAAATTTGTCAACTAAAACATCCCATGTATCAATCGCCCCTTCAGGTAACGATTCCAACCAATCTTTGGCTTCTCCCTTTAAAGTCCAGGGAAATAACATGAGATATATCTGTTCATCCTCCACTTCTCGTATTTTAAATAGTGTGCAGATCCTATTAAAGGTACGTAGATGTTCATTTGGATCTTCCTTCGGCGCACCACTAAATTGGCATTGATTAGTCACCATGTGTAGAATTTGTCCTTTGATTTCATAATCTGGCGCATTAATGTCTGGATGAGTAATTGCGTGACCTTGGCCAGTGCGTTTAGCTCTCATTTGGTCTTCCATACTTAAAGGTTCCAGATTCTCCATAATTGAATTTGTTGAATCAGTATCACTAGATGATTCTGATTTAATAGTTCGTTCCTCAACAATCTCTGTTTGAATGATTGGTGGTTCCGGAGGAAAGTTTAATGGTTCAGGATCTATGAACCGTTCCTGAATATTTTCTGGATTCTCAATTGTGAGGTTGGGTTCAAAAAAATGGATTATCGGTAATTTGAACTGAAGTACTTGGTCGACTGGATGACGATTCTAAAGAAAAATCAACGGCGGTTATATTTGTTAAACGATGTCTTGATCTAGTTACAGGTGGTGAACGTACAAAAGGTGATGAACGTCTTGCTCGGTGCATTCACTGAATATCCTATTAGTTTTAAAAAGGAAAGAAAAATTATAATAAGTTATCCAATCAATAGACTTTTCTGATTTTGCCCACGTTTCGAATAGCCAAAAGATGCAGCAGAGGGGCAGGATTCGTTTGGTCTCAATATAATTGAGGACTGTTTGGCTCCAATAACCCGGTCCACGTACAAATCCAACTATTACTACGAACCAGAAAATTTTGATGTCTATTAATTTAACCACTTAAAATAAATTTTCGTAATTTTAAGAAATTTAGATAAGAAGTAGAAAAAATTCTAAGTCCTAAAAACTAGAATAGCGAGAAATAAGAGAGAAAAAGAGTTCGTCGCAAAAGGTCGAAAAAGAAAAAATGGTAAATAAAAAGTGACGGAAAAATAAAAGAAACTTATAAAAACTTAAAAATACTTAACTAACCTAACCTTATTACTACAACTAACTTAAAATTATAATCGCAAATTGAAATTACTAATTGGAATGATAATTGGTACATAGTAAAAGGTCTAAAAATATTAAAGCTTACAGGAGAAACTAAATCCCAAATGGAAATAACTTAAAAAGAAACTAAAACTTAAAAAGGCGTCGCAAAATTCTAAAGCACCTAAATCTTAGTCTAAAGAAAAAGCACTTAAGGAATTCTACGGCAAAGCCTAAAAATATAGGAGTAAAAATAACTATAGCAAAAACTAAGTTTAAAATTAAATATGAGCTAAAAATACAAATATTATGCTACAACGATTAAAAAGGGACAAAATATTAAAAGAAATAAAAAGTGATAAAAAAATACAATTTTTATTAAAATATTATTTTTATATTAATTATATTAAAGTATTAAGTTTTAAATATAATAAAACTAATTAAAAGTAGTTAAAATTAATTAAACTAAAAACTTAATTAATAATAATAAAATCAAATTAGGGTTTAATTAATAATAATAAAATAATATCCGTAATAAATGCGTTTTTAGGGTTTGTTTGTGGCCCTGTCAGACCCCTCATGCGAGTCGCATGGTTTAAGGGGGTGGGTCATGCGAGTCGCATGGACACCCTGAACTGGTTCAATTGGACTGGTTCAAATGACAGGTCACGTAATATTTAATATTTTATTTTCTTTTTTTTTCTGTTTTAAATTTAAATAAAATATATATATATAATTAAAATAAAAACTTAAAAATAAACTTAAAATACTTTATAATTTTGTAAAAATAAAAGAAAAACTTAAAAATATACTTAAAATATTTTTTTTTTTTCGATTTTAAAAGCTCTTTTTTTTTATATATTTTTTAATTTTTAAAAATATAAATTTTACCAAAACTAATTATAACTTAAAAATTAAAAATATGGCGTTTCGCTTCGGCGAATTTCCCCGGCAGCGGCGCCAAAAATACTTGATGTCGAACGAGGTGTATATAAAATAGTTATTATTTTACTAGGAAAAACTATTAAATACGATACAATTTTACACAAGATATTTATTTATTTATAGAATGGATATACTTAAACCTTGCTATAACACTTATAGGCAGTGTACCTAATCGTACAGTAGTGTAGTTTTTAGTAAGTCCGGTTCGTTCCACAGGGAAATCTTTGAACAAAGCTCAACGCTATATTAGTTTACTTTTATAAAAATACAAATATATATATAAGTAATATTATTGTTATAAAGGGGGGTTTTTACCGTTTAATGACCGGTTTGTCGATTTTAAAACTTTAGTCGCAGTTAAAACCTAATGTAAAATATTAAATAAATACAAGACTTAAATTAAAGCGTAAAGTAAATAACGATAATGAAATTGCGAATAATAAAAATGCGAGAAAATAAAATTGCGATAATTAAAAAGTACGATAATTAAAAGTGCGATTAAATAACAATAAATAAAATTAAATATGAAATAAAAGAATTATGCTTATTTAAACTTCCGTAATCATGATGTTTGACGTGTTGATTTTAGTTTTATGCCCATGGGTTAATTGTCCTTTGTCCTGGATTATTCAATATGTCCGTCTGGTTTTTGTCCATAACAGTCCATCAGTCATAAATATAAATTGCAAGTGTCCTTGTCAAATTATTATTATACCCGAAGTTAAATATTCCAACTAATTGGGGATTCGAATTGTAACAAGGTTTTAATACTTTGTTTAATGAATACACCAGGTTATCGACTGCGTGTAAACCAAGGTTTTACTACTTTGTTAACAATTACACCAATTACCCTTGAATGTAATTTCACCCCTGTTTTAATTATTCTAGTGGCTATTAATCCATTCCCGTGTCCGGTTAAATGAACGATTATTCGTACATATAAATACCCCGCCCATCGTGTCCGATCGAGTGTATATGGTAATTTATAGGGACGCCCAATTGTAAATCTTTATATTAACATTAACAAACTTTCATTTAGTTAAACAAATATAAAGCCCATTAATAGCCCATAGTCTAATTTCCACAAGTGTCGTTCTTTTGTCCAAACCCCAATTATGGTACAAAGCCCAATTACCCAATTTTAGTAATTAGCCCAACATCATGATTACTTCGTTTTAAATAAGCATAATAATAACTTAGCTACGAGACATTAATATAAAAAGGTTGAACATAACTTACAATGATTAAAAATAGCGTAGCGTTACACGGACAGAATTTCGACTTACACCCTTACAACATTCGCTAACATACCCTTATTATTAGAATTATAATTAAAATTAAAATATAAATTATATATATATATATATCGTATATATTGAGAGAGATTAAAATTATATGTATAAAACTCGGCAGAAAACTGGCTTTATATAGGACCTGACCAACATTTTCACTCCATGCGACTCGCATGGATTTGTGCCTCTGGCCATGCGAGTCGCATGGCCACCCTGGATCCAGCCAAAATGCTTTGTTTTCTTCTTGCCGACGTAATATAATAATAATAATATATATAATATATAATTATATATAATTATATATATATTATATTATATTCTTGTGCATAGTAGACTAGATATTTTTGGTCCGTTGCGTCGGGCGTTTCTTCTTGGCTCAGGTCCCGGTTCCGGATTTTCGGACGTCTTCGCGTATTATTTTATATCGTGTACTTTGCGTCTTGTAACTTGTACTCTTGTCATTTTGAGACGTTCCTCATCAATATTTTGAACCTTTTTAATTGTATCTTGTACTTTTTAGCTCTTTGGACCTTTTTGTCTTCAATTTGTCGAATCTGCCTTTTATCTTCTCTTTTTAAAATTTAAACGGATATCGCTTGTAAAACGAACAATACCAACTAAAATCTTGTCTTTCTTAAGGAATAATGCTATGAAATATATGTTCGTTTTTAGCATTATCAATATGATATGTCAAAACATTTGCATACGTGTCTATGGTATCCCAAGATTACATAATATATTAGAATATATATATTATACAATATAAGTTAGCTAGGATATGATTAATATAGATTTGTTACCAATTTTCACGTAGCTACAACAAGTAAAAATATCCAATCTTGTTTTACCCATAACTTCTTCGTTTTAAATCCGTTTTGAGTGGTTCAAGTTGCTATGGTTTCATATTGAACTTAAGTTTATGAATCTATACAGAAAAAGTATAAGTTTATAGTCAGAAATACAGGTTACAAGTCATTTTTATAAAGGTAGTCATTTCAGTCGAAAGAACGAAGTCTAGATGACCATTTTGGAAAACATACTTCCACTTTGAGTTTAACCATGATTTTTGGATATAGTTTCATGTTCATAAGAAAAATCATTTTCCCAGAAGAACAACTTTTAAATCAAATTTTATCATAGTTTTTAATTAACTAACCCAAAACAGCCCGCGGTGTTACTACGACGGCGTATATCCGGTTTTACGGTGTTTTTCGTGTTTCCAGGTTTTAAATCATTAAGTTAGCATATCATATAGATATAGAACATGTGTTTAGTTGATTTTAAAAGTCAAGTTAGAAGGATTAACTTTTGTTTGCGAACAAGTTTAGAATTAACTAAACTATGTTCTAGTGATTTCAAGTTTAAAACTTCGAATAAGGTAGTTTTATATATATGAATCGAATGATGTTATGAACATCATTACTACCTCAGGTTTTGTGGATAAACCTACTGGAAATGAGAAAAATAGATCTAGCTTCAAAGGATCCTTGGATGGCATGAAAGTTCTTGAAGTAGAATCATGACACGAAAACAAGTTCAAGTAAGATTTCAACTCGAAATAAGATTGTTATAATTATAGAAATTGAATCAAAGTTTGAATATGAGTATTACCTTGTATTAGAAAGATATCTTACTATAAATAAGAAATATTTCTTGAGGTTGGATGATCACTTTACAAGATTGAAAGTAAGCTAGCAAACTTGGAAGTATTCTTGATTTTATGAAACTAGAACTTATAGAATTTATGAAGAACACTTAGAACTTGAAGGTAGAACTTGAGAGAGATCAATTAGATGAAGAAAATTGAAGAATGAAAGTGTTTGTAGGTGTTTTTATTCGTTGGTATATGGATTAGATATAAAGGATGTATAATTTTGTTTACATGTAAATAAGTCATGAATGATTACTAATATTTTTACAATTTTATGAGATATTTATGACGACCCTCATTTTTTCGTCTATATTTTTCTTCCTTATAATTTAATGCCTGAATAAAATATTTAAGTATAATGAATAAACTTTATGTATTAATGAAAGGTCGTTATATACATACGAAATTAACGAACGTTAAACGAATAATAAATTTTATTCAACAACGTACATTTATAAGTTTATATTATATAACGGAATTTAAACATATCAATTAAATTATATAACGTATACTTATTATAAATAAGTTTATAATATATAATTTTGTACCAAAGTAACATAAGTTTATTAGTTAAACTTATAAACTAGTTATACTTGACATAGTTATATATAAATATATATAACTAAATAGTATATACATGTATATAAAATAAAAAGTGTATATAAACGTAATAACACTTATAAAAATAAAACTATACGACGATAACTTTTATAAAATAAAATTTTAGTTATTGATATACTTTATAAAATATATATATATATATATATATATATATATATATATATATATATATATATATATATATATATATATATATATATAGAAACCGTAAATGTGTATATATGTATATATATAACTTGTATAAAAGTTTAACAAAACTACAAATCAATTAAGAAAAGTTTTTACAATTTTAACATTTTATGATTTGATAAAAAGTTTTATAAACTTATGAGTTTAAAAAAAAAAAAAATCACTGTAGCGGCCGAGAGGTATTATATATATAAAAAAAAAATTTATTTCCTTTACTTTTATAAAACTAATCACATGTATTATTAGATCTAGATCCACTTTAGCCCATACCCTAACTAAATTATTAAGTGAAATGATTATTAGAGCTGGTGTTATTACTTTTGATTTTTAATTACAATTAATAAATCAATAATTTTATTTATATTTTTCTTTTATACTTTTAAATACAAATTTTTTCACTATAAATAGCACTCAAATCTCCATTACAAACTTACACCCAAAAACTTACTCTCACTTGAAGATCATACTCTCAAACCTCTGCAAAAATTATTTTTGTAAGTCTCCTTTATTTTTTTTATAGTTTTTATGCAGTTTTTGTATTTATTTTTGTATTCCGATCGATAATTAGGAATTAATTACCAAACCATTATAATTAAATAAATTAAATACATGATAATTAGTATCAAGTATCCTAATGACTATAAAAATTATTTTTATGAATTATACATTCGAATTTATATTTATTAAAAATCAAAAACGAATTAAATATATATTTGGTATATATAGATATATAATAAATAAATAGTAAAAGATTATATATATATGTTTTTACAATTTTCGCTTATCACATATGTTATACAAGTAATTATAAAAATAAATTTTTGATTTAATTGTTATTTTAAATAATTAATTTGTATTTTCTTTAGTTTTGCTACAGTAGCTGAAAATAGTGTTTTTAAAATAAAAAGAGAACTAAATGGTATAATATTTTTATGACTACAATAATTAATAGAAACAACTTTGGAACTATTAAGAAAGTTATAAAAATTATTTTTGAATTAATGAATATATATTTCTAGTTAATTTCGAATTTAAACTAATAACAATACAAAAGTTGAATTAAATAGTTAAACTATTAATATAATTATAAAAATAATTTTTCTAAGCTTAATATACTAATATAAGCTCAATAAAATTATTGGTTGAATTAATTTAGTTGATTTAATAATTATTACTTTATAAACTTTGATTTATTGCAAACCGAAAAAGAAATTAGCAATAAATACTTTTACACCATAACAAAAATTTATAAAATTTTCCTAAGTTTATTTTGATCAGTAGAACCTAAGAAAAATATAAGATTTGGTGTTAAACTTGTTTACCTATTTATTTGCATTTTAAATATTAAAACAATTATAAAAAGTAATATTTAATACACAAAACTTAATATTAATGTATAGAAAATTTTTATTATGTTTTATACAAGTTACTTACTGTTATAAAATCAATAAAACACTTGTTAGCATCATTAGATAATTATTGGTGCTTATATTGATCTAAAACATAATTTAAACTATATATATATATATATATATATATATATATATATATATATATATATATATATATATATATATATATATATATATATATGTATCCTTACATATATATATAATATATATATATTAAACACTTATAAGTAAAGTAATTAAAGTGTGGTATTCCTATACGCACCTAAAAACGTATTGGAACGGTATATTAGACGGGTATAGATCTTGATCTTTCTCGAGTGGATTGACGCTCGAAAGTCTAGGCGGAGAGTTTGGATTTACGAGTTAAAGGATCCTGTGGCTCAGAAACCTATGACCTGAAAAGGCCATTTTAAATTGAAAGTGTTAGATTGGAAGCTTGTCTAGTATGAAAAGCCTTTCCAAAACGATAAACCTTCTTTAAACTTACTATAAAAGAAAATACTTACACTTATCATAATACAGGCAAAACATCTAAACTATTCTCAACTTATTCGTAGGTTGACTTCTCTGTGCTTCGATCATCCATACTTTCTCTTTAAGGAATACTTTCACTCACCGAATTACTAAGGTGACTTTCATAGCCCCACTCTTATTGCTATAGCACTTTTTATACTTACTGGGGTGAGACACATGCTGCTTTTATACTTTAAACAACTTAGACACAAGTACGAACCTAAACTGTACTATGACTAGCTTATGCTACTAAGACCCCACAGTGATATTTTTTAATTGCTTTCAGGATAAGGCATTCTTAATTATTGGGGGTAGGCCTATCGGGAGTAACGTCCCCGATACATTTGACCGCGATGTCTTTGTATTACTTAATAATGATTTAAACATGGTGATAAGGTACTGTCAACTTATCATCGGGGCAACAAAACAAACGTTTAGTCTAAAATATCACGAATCAGTACTACTTTTGGATCTGTGTGATCTACTTTTATAACAAATCTTGTGGTCTAAGAAGAAACGGTCAATCATATTTGTTAAACCTATGAATTTCACTCAACCTTTTTGGTTGACACTTTTAGCATGTTTGTCTCAGGTACTGAATGATCAGGACCTCTATATCTACTGCTTATGTGATGACTTACTGGGCTAGGATCAAGACTTATCGCATATTTACTTTTCTGCATTTGAACAATTTATAATTCTTGTAACGACATTATTAATCCTTCCGCTGCAAATTTGGTTTTATTCATATAGTATTTGTTCTCATTTTATAATATGTTGGTATGTATTATGATATTGAATCACATTTCGCCCAGGCCCTAATTGGGGGTGTGATAGATTGGTATCAGAGCATAACCAGGCTGTTATAGAGAACCAGGATTGCATTTTATGTGTGCCTTACTTGTTAGCTAGGGTACCTTAGCGATCTAGGAAACTATAACCTTTCCTGCCTTAAACTTTAAATCACTTAGGATTACCTTAGAATGTTAAAGCAAAGAGTTCAACCCCACCTCTCATTCTTTACAATCCTAGCTTAAAAATCTAATCAAAATCTCTATCTTAATGTTAGGATGTCAAGCTATCATCAAATAAACAAAATGACTCTTTTCAAACCAGCTGAGAAAGATACTGAAGGATCTTTTACCGAAAAATCAGTTCGAAGCCCACTTTATAGTCCTCCTTCACCACCAATGAACTATAGCCCGAACACTCGTTACAACTCGCGTGGGTCTCCCAAATATTATCCAACCCCGAGAAATGAAAGCAAAGGAAAACATCATGCCAATACTGCTGACTCTCATCAACCGATGAATACTCTGAAATGGAATGCTCTTCAAGACCTCCCTAACTATGATAGTGACTTCTCAGGTTATGAACCTGAAGAAGAGCCTATTAAAGAATCATCTGAAAACTCATCTCGAAAGAGAAAACAACCCGAACCCGCCGCCACTAGAGAAGCCGATCCATTATTTTGTAATAACATGGAACACGTAAGGGTGAAGTCTGATATCCTCAACCTTCAGCGAAGTTGTGATAAGAATAAAGAGTATAGTAGGCGCCATGTTGCTCGGATAGAAATGCGTCTAAACAACCTAGAAAAAGAAAACACAATCTTGAAAGAAATCATCAAAGAGTCCTTCGACTCTCAAACTGAAAAGCTAGAAAAACTTGTGAAAAATAACATGGACAAAGTGATGGAGACAGTAATGAAAGTGAAGACTGAGGAAGAACGGAATACCCGTTGGGGAAAGCAATCTCTTGCCTACCTCCAAGAACTAGTTGAGTCTAAGATGAAATTAGAGAAAAACCGAATCAATCATCAACTGGCTATCAAGGATTTCAACAACAACTTTGTCAACAGCCGCATCACTAACCTCTACGATAATTTTGAATACCTCCACGAGAAACAAAAGGAGAAAAATGAAAAGATAGAGAAATTTATAATGGAAGCTGAGAACGAGAAAAAGAAGAACTAAAACCTACCTTTTGTTTTCCTATTTTCCATTTACCCATCTATGTAAAGGCTTATGCCTAAACTTTTTCCATTCCAAACTCGTGTAATAAAGGCTTATATAATGTCTCGTTTCCAATAATGTTAAGTGTTTATTTAAGCATATTGTCTTATTCACCTATGTGTGTTGTGCAAACGTTATAAATCATGATTGTAAACTTATAACATCTTGATTCTTCAACTAATAATGTATTTATGTATTGAAGATCAATGGCTCACTCAACTCGTGGTAACAACAACAACAACAACAACAACATTCTTATACCAAATGTCACTCTTTCTACTGAGCAATTTCAATTGCTGCTAGCGGCCGCCCAAGGCAATAACAATAACAACAACAATCATAATGTTCCTTCTAAAACTTGCTCCTATAAAGATTTTAAAAACTGTAACCCACCCACTTTTAGTGGAAAAGAAGAAGCCGTAGAACTGGTCCGATGGTTTGAAAAGCTAGAATCAATCTTTCGTATCTGTAACTGCGAAGATAATGATCGAGTGAAGTTTTCCACAAGTTCACTCACTGGCAATGCTATGACATGGTGGACTGCTCATGCCAAATCTGTGGGAATAGATAATGCTAATACTACCCCATGGGATGAACTCAAAGGCATGATGATCACTAAGTTTTTCCCAAGAAGTCAAATCCAAAAGCTCGAGGCTGAGTACTGGGAACTCAGAGTTAAAGGAAGCGATATCAAAAGCTATACCAATCGTTTTTTGGAGCTTTCTACCTTATGTCCCGAAATGTTCCCAACTGAAGCCCGCAGGATAGAGCGGTATATCGAGGGTCTACCCGAGGATGTTCAAGGGAATGTGATTTCTGCCGAGAAGGTTACTGTGGATGCTGTGATCCACATGGCACAGAGTTTAATGATGGCTAAACGTAGGAGAGTTTCGGTTAATAAACAAGTCGAAGTTAAAAACGGTGACAATAAGAGGAAATTTGAACCATCTCAGGGTTCAGCTCAAAATGTTAATAAGAAACCGACGAATGGTACGAGACCCGGTTATCAGGGTACTAGTCTGTTTTGTTCTAAATGTGAAAGGCATCATCCGGGAAAGTGCACTGCTGTGTGTACAATATGTAAAAAGATAGGCCATGCTGCAAAGACTTGTAGAACCCTACCTCGGAATAGAGCCATTGTTCCGGCTAGAGCTCCTCCAACATGCTATACTTGTGGTGAAAAGGGGCATATTAGCCGGAATAATGGCTCTATTCTCCTCCAACATGCTATACTTGTGGTGAAAAGGGGCATATTAGCCCGAATTGTCCAAAGAAGAAAGATACTCCAGCTACTGGAGCAAATGCTACTGCCAAAGGTCGTGCTTTTGTGATTACTGCTGCAGAAGCCAGTGATGAGGATGAGGTCATTACCAGTACATACCTCGTCAATAATTGTTATGCCACTATTTTATTTGATACGGGAGCCGATAAGAATTATGTGTCAAATGAGTTTTGCACCCTTTTTACTGAAAAGCCCCAAACCCTACAAACCAGACGATTAGTAGAAGTGGCTAATGGGAAGTTAATGAAAGTTGATAATATATATAAAAACTGCAACCTAATTCTAGCCGATAAGGAATTCAAGATAGACCTTTTGCCGGTCGAGCTAGGTAGTTTTGATGTAGTGGTTGGAATGGATTGGTTAGGTCCATTGAGAGCAGCCATCATGTGTTTCGATAAGACCGTTCAAATTCCGTTAGGAAGTGGAGAAACTCTTATTATCCAAGGCGAACGAAGTTGTTCCAATCTTAATATCATCTCATGTCTTAAAGCCCGTAAGTACCTTGTGAAAGGTTACTCCGCCATACTAGCTCACATTAAAATGATCGAATCTGAAGAAACGCGTATTGAAAACGTCCCGGTTATTAAAGATTTTCCCGATGTGTTTCCCGAAAATCTCCCTGGTCTTCCACCGCCTCGTCAAGTTGAATTTCAAATCGATTTATCTCCAGGTGCTGCACCCATTGCTAAAGCACCGTATCGTTTAGCACCTTTCGAAATGAAGGAACTTTCTAACCAACTCCAAGAACTTTTGGATCTAGGTTTTATTCGTCCAAGTTCGTCCCCGTGGGGAGCTCCTATCTTATTTATCAAAAAGAAGGATGGTACGTTGAGAATGTGTATTGATTACCGAGAACTCAACAAGCTTACCATAAAGAACCGTTACCCGTTACCTCGCATTGATGATCTATTCGACCAACTTCAAGGGTCAAGCGTTTATTCTAAGATTGATTTAAGATCCAGTTATCACCAGCTCAGAGTCAAGGAGTCCGACATTCCTAAGACTGCATTCCGCACCCGATACGGACATTACGAATTTTGTGTTATGCCTTTTGGTTTAACCAATGCTCCAGCCGTATTTATGGATCTTATGAACCGTGTTTGTAAGCCTTACCTTGATAAATTCGTTATTGTTTTCATCGACGACATCCTGATCTACTCTAAAAGCAAGGAAGAACATGAGCAACATTTGCGCATGATTCTCGAACTCCTACGAAAGGAACAACTTTATGCGAAGTTTTCTAAATGTGCCTTCTGGCTTAAGACTGTACACTTTCTCGGTCATGTTATTGATCATAGCGGTATTCATGTCGATCCCGCTAAAATAACCGCTGTTCAGAATTGGGAAGTGCCAAGGACTGCGAAGCATATTCGCCAATTTTTGGGACTTGCCGGTTACTACCGAAGATTTATTAAAGATTTTTCTCTTCTTGCAAAGCCTCTCACCAAGTTAACTCACAAAGGGAAGAAATTCGAGTGGTCCGAAGAACAAGAGTCTGCATTTAAGATTCTGAAAGAGAAGTTGACCACTGCTCCGATCTTATCTTTACCTGAAGGTTCCGACGATTTTGTTGTCTACTGTGATGCCTCGAAACAAGGGTTCGGTTGTGTTCTAATGCAACGCAAGAAGGTTATCGCTTATGCCTCCCGACAATTAAAGAAACATGAAGTTAATTACACCACACACGATTTGGAGTTAGGTGCTGTGGTATTCGCTCTGAAGATGTGGCGACATTATCTATAAGGTACTAAGTTTACGATATTCACCGACCATAAGAGTCTTCAGCATGTCTTTAATCAGAAACAGCTAAACATGAGACAGAGACGATGGCTCGAATTGTTAAATGATTATGATTGTGAACTAAAGTATCATCCGGGAAAGGCAAATGTAGTTGCCGATGCTCTAAGTCGAAAGGACGAAGTTAGGCATATTCGTGCCTTGAATCTTAAGATCAAATCGAATCTCATCTCTCAAATCTGCGAAGTTCAAGTTGAAGCTATCAAACCTACACTTATCGAAGGAGAAGGACCTATAAATTTCGAAAACCAACTGCAAGTTAAGTCCAATGGTACAAGATACTTTGGTAATCGAATTTGGGTTCCTCGTTATGGTAATCTCCGTGAACTAGTCTTGGATGAAGCACATAAGACTAGGTATTCTATTCATCCCGGTTCTAGTAAAATGTATCAGGATGTGAAAGAGTTCTACTGGTGGCCCAACATGAAAGGCGACATTGCTACTTATGTGAGTAAGTGTCTTACTTGTTCGAAAGTCAAAGCCGAGCACCAAAAGCCTTCTGGTCTTCTAACTCAACCCGATATTCCACAGTGGAAGTGGGATGGTATAGCTATGGACTTTATCACAAAATTGCCTAAGACTGCAAATGGCAATGATACGATTTGGGTCATAGTTGATCGTCTCACTAAATCTGCACATTTCATACCAATCAAAGAGACTGACAGAATGGAAAAGTTAGCTCGACTCTATGTTAAAGAGATTGTTACTCGTCATGGTGTCCCTACTTCTATTATCTCGGATCGCGATAGTCGATTTACTTCCAATTTCTGGAAATCCTTGCAAGCGTCTCTTGGAACTCGACTCGACATGAGTACAGCTTATCATCCACAAACGGACGGTCAAAGTGAACGAACTATCCAAACTTTGGAGGATATGCTACGAGCATGTGTTATCAATTTCGGTAAAGGGTGGGATAAACACCTACCTTTAGTCGAGTTTTCTTACAACAACAGCTATCACTCTAGTATTAAAGCTGCACCATTCGAAGCTTTATACGGTCGTAAATGTAGATCTCCGTTGTGTTGGGATGAACTCGAGGACAGAAAATTAACTGGTCCTGAACTTATTCATGAAACTTTCGAAAAGATCGTGCAAATCAAGAAGCGTTTTTAGAAACCGCTCGTAGTCGACAAAAGAGTTATGCCGACCCTCACCGAAAACCGTTAGAATTCCAAGTTGGAGATAACGTTATGTTAAAAGTATCTCCTTGGAAAGGTGTTATCCGCTTCGGTAAACGAAGTAAACTCAGTCTGCGTTATGTTGGACCTTTCAAAGTTATTCAAAGAATCGGTCCCGTTGCGTATCGATTAGAACTTCCAGCTGAACTAAGTCAAGTACATGATGTGTTTCATGTCTCAAATCTGAAAAAGTGTCTCGCCGAAGATACTCTTGTTATTCCTTTGGATGATATCCGCATTGATGAGCAAATGCACTTTGTCGAAGAACCTATAGAGATTATGAAAGAAGAGGTCAAAGAGACTCGTAAGAGCAACATACCTATCGTTAAATTCCGTTGGAATTCGCGTAGAGGCCCCAAATATACCTGGGAACGCAAAGACCAAATGATACGGAAATACCCCCATCTCTTCCCAACTGTTGATGAAGCAGACGGGAACTCCACTTAAAACTTCGGGACGAAGTTTTCATTAACGGGGAGGTACTATGACGACCCTCATTTTTCCGTCTATATTTTTCTTCCTTATAATTTAATGCCCGAATAAAAGATTTAAGTATAATGAATAAACTTTATGTATTAATGAAAGGTCGTTATATACATACGAAATTAACGAACGTTAAACGAATAATAAATTTTATTCAACAACGTACATTTATAAGTTTATATTATATAACGGAACTTAAACATATCAATTAAATTATATAACGTATACTTATTATAAATAAGTTTATAATATATAATTTTGTACCAAAGTAACATAAGTTTATTAGTTAAACTTATAAACTAGTTATACTTGACATAGTTATATATAAATATATATAACTAAATAGTATATACATGTATATAAAATAAAAAGTGTATATAAACGTAATAACACTTATAAAAATAAAACTATACGACGATAACTTTTATAAAATAAAATTTTAGTTATTGATATACTTTATAAATATATATATATATATATATATATATATATATATATATATATATATATATATATATATATATATATATATATATATATATATATATATATATATATATATATATATATATATATATATATATATATATATATATATATGAATATATATAAAAACCGTAAATGTGTATATATGTATATATATAACTTGTATAAAAGTTTAACAAAACTACAAATCAATTAAGAAAAGTTTTTACAATTTTAACATTTTATGATTTGATAAAAAGTTTTATAAACTTATGAGTTAAAAAAAAAAATCACTGTAGCGGCCGAGAGGTATTATATATAAAAAAAAAAATTATTTCTTTTACTTTTATAAAACTAATCACATGTATTATTAGATCTAGATCCACTTTAGCCCATACCCTAACTAAATTATTAAGTGAAATGATTATTAGAGCTGGTGTTATTACTTTTGATTTTTAATTACAATTAATAAATCAATAATTTTATTTATATTTTTCTTTTATACTTTTAAATACAAATTTTTTCACTATAAATAGCACTCAAATCTCCATTACAAACTTACACTCAAAAACTTACTCTCACTTGAAGATAATACTCTCAAACCTCTGCAAAAATTATTTTTGTAAGTCTCCTTTATTTTTTTATAGTTTTTATGCAGTTTTTGTATTTATTTTTGTATTCCGATCGATAATTAGGAATTAATTACCAAACCATTATAATTAAATAAATTAAATACATGATAATTAGTATCAAGTATCTTAATGACTATAAAAATTAGTTTTATGAATTATACATTCGAATTTATATTTATTAAAAATCAAAAACGAATTAAATATATATTCGGTATATATAGATATATAATAAATAAATAGTAAACGATTATATATATATGTTTTTACAATTTTTGCTTATCACATATGTTATACAAGTAATTATAAAAATAAATGTTTGATTTAATTGTCATTTTAAATAATTAATTTGTATTTTCTTTAGTTTTGCTACAGTAGCCGAAAACAGTGTTTTTAAAATAAAAAGAGAACTAAATGTTATAATATTTTTATGACTACAATAATTAATAGAAACTACTTTGGAACTATTAAGAAAGTTATAAAAATTATTTTTGAATTAATGAATATATATTTCTAGTTAATTTCGAATTTAAACTAATAATAATACAAAAGTTGAATTAAATAGTTAAACTATTAATATAATTATACAAATAATTTTTCTAAGCTTAATATACTAATATAAGCTCACGAAAATTATTGGTTGAATTAATTTAGTTGATTTAATAATTATTACTTTATAAACTTTGATTTATTGCAAACCGAAAAAGAAATTAGCAATAAATACTTTTACACCATAACAAAAATTTATAAAATTTTCCTAAGTTTATTTTGATCAGTAGAACCTAAGAAAAATATAATATGTGGTGTTAAACTTGTTTACCTATTTATTTGCATTTTAACTATTAAAACAATTATAAAAAGTAATATTTAATACACAAAACTTAATATTAATGTATAGAAAATTTTTATTATGTTTTATACAAGTTACTTACTGTTATAAAATCAATAAAACACTTGTTAGCATCATTCGATAATTATTGGCGCTTATATTGATCTAAAACATAATTTAAACTATATATATATATATATATATATATATATATATATATATATATATATATATATATATATATATATATATATATATATATATATATATATATATATATATGTATCCTTACATATATATAATATATATATATATATATATTAAACACTTATAAGTAAAGTAATTAAAGTGTTGTATTCCTATACGCACCTAAAAACGTATTGGAACAGTATATTAGATGGGTATAGATCTTGATCTTTCTCGAGTGGATGGACGCTCGAAAGTCTAGGCGGAGAGTTTGGATTACCGAGTTAAAGGATCCTGTGGCTCAGAAACCTATGACCTGAAAAGGCCATTTTAAATTGAAAGTGTTAGATTGGAAGCTTGTCTAGTATGAAAAGCCTTTCCAAAACGATAAACCTTCTTTAAACTTACTATAAAAGAAAATACTTACACTTATCATAATACGGGCAAAACATCTAAACTATTCTCAACTTATTCTTAGGTTGACTTCTCTGTGCTTCGATCATCCATACTTTCTCTTTAAGGAATACTTTCACTCACCGAATTACTAAGGTGACTTTCATAGCCCCACTCTTATTGCTATAGCACTTTTTATACTTACTGGGGTGAGACACATGCTGCTTTTATACTTTAAACAACTTAGACACAAGTACGAACCTAAACTGTACTATGACTAGCTTATGCTACTAAGACCCCACAGTGATATTTTTTAATTGCTTTCAGGATAAGGCATTCTTAATTATTGGGGGTAGGCCTATCGGGAGTAACGTCCCCGATACATTTGACCGCGATGTCTTTGTATTACTTAATAATGATTTAAACATGGTGATAAGGTACTGTCAACTTATCATCGGGGCAACAAAACAAACGTTTAGTCTAAAATATCACGAATCAGTACTACTTTTGGATCTGCGTGATCTACTTTTATAACAAATCTTGTGGTCTAAGAACAAATGGTCAATCATATTTGTTAAACCTATGAATTTCACTCAACCTTTTTGGTTGACACTTTTAGCATGTTTGTCTCAGGTACTGAATGATCAGGACCTCTATATCTACTGCTTATGTGATGACTTACTTGGCTAGGATCAAGACTTATCGCATATTTATATTTCTGCATTTGAACAATTTATAATTCTTGCAACGACATTATTAATCCTTCCGCTGCAAATTTGGTTTTATTCATATAGTATTTGTTCTCATTTTATAATATGTTGGTATGTATTATGATATTGAATCACATTTCGCCCAGGCCCTAATTGGGGGTGTGATATATTTCATGCTAGTTGCCAAATGATGGTTTCCACATGTGTTAGGTGACTCACATGGGCTGCTAAGAGCTAATCATTGGAGTGTATATACCAATAGTACATACATCTAAAAGATGTGTATTGTACGAGTACGAATACGGGTGCATACGAGTAGAATTGTTGATGAAACTGAACGAGGATGTAATTGTAAGCATTTTTGTTAAGTAGAAGTATTTTGATAAGTGTCTTGAAGTCTTTCAAAAGTGTATGAGTACATATTAAAACACTACATGTATATACATTTTAATTGAGTCGTTAAGTCATCGTTAGTCGTTACATGTAAATGTTGATTTGAAACCTTTAAGTTAACGATCATGTTAATTGTTGTTAACCCAATGTTTATTATATCTAAAGAGATGTTAAATTGTTACATTATCATGATATTATGATATATAATATATCTTTGTATGATATATATACAGTTAAATGTCGTTACAACGATAATCGTTACATATATGTCTCGTTTCGAAATCATTAAGTTAGTAGTCTTATTTTTACATATGTAGTTCATTGTTAATACACTTAATGATATATTTACTTATCATTTAACATAATTAACCAAGTGTATCAATATCTTAATATGATTCATATGTACTTAGTAAGACGTTGATATAACGATAATCGTTATATATATCGTTTTCGAGTTTCTTAAATTCAATAGTCTCATTTTTATGTATATAACTCATTGTTAAAATACCTAATGAGATACTTACTTATTATAATATCATGTTAACTATAGATATAATCATATATATATATATATATATATATATATATATATATATATATATATATATATATATATATATCATCATATAGTTTTTACAAGTTTTAACGTTCGTGAATCACCGGTCAACTTGGGTGGCCAATTGTCTATATGAAACCTATTTCAATTAATCAAGTCTTAACAAGTTTGATTGCTTAACATGTTGGAAACACTTAATCATGTAAATATCAAATTCATTTAATATATGTAAACATGGAAAAGTTCGGGTCACTACAGTACCAACCCGTTAAATAAATTTCGTCCCGAAATTTTAAGCAGTTGGAGGTATTGATGTATCTTCTGGAAATAAGTGCGGGTATTTCTTCTTCATCTGATCTTCTCGTTCCCAGGTGAACTTGGCTCCTCTACGAGCATTCCATCGAACTTTAACAATTGGTATCTTGTTTTGCTTAAGGCTTTTAACCTCACGATCCATTATTTCGACGGGTTCTTTGATGAATTGAAGTTTTTCGTTGATTTGGATTTTGTCTAACGGAATAGTGAGATATTCTTTAGCAAAACATTTCTTCAAATTCGAGATGTGGAAAGTGTTATGTACAGCCGCGAGTTGTTGAGGTAACTCAAGTCGGTAAGCTACTGGTCCGACACGATCAATAATCTTGAATGGTCCTATATACCTCAGATTTAATTTCCCTCGTTTACAAAATCGAACAACGCCTTTCCAAGGTGCAACCTTAAGCATGACCATCTCTCCAATTTCAAATTCTATATCTTTTCTTTTAATGTCGGCGTAGTTCTTTTGTCGACTTTGGGTGGTTTTCAACCGTTGTTGAATTTGGATGATCTTCTTGGTAGTTTCTTGTATTAACTCTGGACTCGTAATCTGTCTATCCCCCACTTCATTCCAACAAATCGGAGACCTGCACTTTCTACCATAAAGTGCTTCAAACGGTGCCATCTCAATGCTTGAATGGTAGCTGTTGTTGTAGGAAAATTCGGCTAACGGTAGATGTCGATCCCAACTGTTTTCGAAATCAATAACACATGCTCGTAGCATGTCTTCAAACATTTGTATCGTCCTTTCGCTCTGCCCATCAGTTTGTGGATGATAGGCAGTACTCATGTCTAGACGAGTTCCTAATGCTTGCTGTAATGTCTGCCAGAATCTTGAAATAAATCTGCCATCCCTATCAGAGATAATAGAGATTCGTATTCCATGTCTGGAGATGACTTCCTTCAAATACAGTCGTGCTAACTTCTCCATCTTCTCTTATTGGCAGAAAGTGTGCTGATTTGGTGAGACGATCAACTATTACCCAAATAGTATTAAAACCACTTGCAGTCCTTGGCAATTTAGTGATGAAATCCATGGTAATGTTTTCCCATTTCCATTCCGGGATTTCAGGTTGTTGAAGTAGACCTGATGGTTTTTGATGCTCCGCTTTGACCTTAGAACACGTCAAACATTCTCCTACATATTTAGCAATATCAGCTTTCATACCCGGCCACCAAAAATGTTTCTTGAGATCCTTGTACATCTTCCCCGTTTCAGGATGTATTGAGTATCTGGTTTTATGAGCTTCTCTAAGTACCATTCCTCTCACATCTCCAAATTTTGGTACCCAAATTCTTTCAGCCCTATACCGGGTTCCGTCTTCCTGAATATTAAGATGCTTCTCCGATCCTTTGGGTATTTCATCCTTTAAATTTCCCTCTTTTAAAACTCCTTGTTGCGCCTCCTTTATTTGAGTAGTAAGGTTAGTGTGAATCATTATATTCATAGATTTTACACGAATGGGTTCTCTGTCCTTTCTGCTCAAGGCGTCGGCTACCACATTTGCCTTCCCCGGGTGGTAACGAATCTCAAAGTCGTAATCATTCAACAATTCAATCCACCTGCGCTGCCTCATATTCAGTTGTTTCTGATTAAATATGTGTTGAAGACTTTTGTGGTCGGTATATATAATACTTTTGACCCCATATAAGTAGTGCCTCCAAGTCTTTAATGCAAAAACAACTGCGCCTAATTCCAAATCATGCATCGTATAATTCTGCTCGTGAATCTTCAATTGTCTAGACGCATAAGCAATTACTTTCGTTCGTTGCATTAATACACAACCGAGACCTTGCTTTGAGGCGCCACAATATATTACAAAATCATCATTCCCTTCAGGTAATGACAATATAGGTGCCGTAGTTAACTTTTTCGTTAACAATTAAAACGCTTTCTCTTGTTCATATTTCCATTCAAATTTCTTCCCTTTATGCGTTAATGCAGTCAAGGGTTTTGCTATTCTGGAAAAGTCTTGGATGAACCTTCTGTAGTAACCTGCTAGTCCTAAAAATTGGCGTATATGCTTCGGAGTTTTCGGGGTTTCCCACTTCTCAACAGTTTCAATCTTTGATGGATCCACCTGAATACCTTCTTTGTTCACTATGTAACCGAGGAATTGAACTTCTTCCAACCAAAATGCACACTTTGAAAATTTAGCGTACAATTTTTCTTTCCTTAACAACTCTAGCACTTTTCTCAAATGTTCTTCGTGCTCTTGGTCATTCTTTGAGTAAATAAGTATGTCATCGATGAAAACAATGACAAACTTGTCAAGGTATGGTCCAACACACTTGGTTCATGAGGTCCATGAACACAGATGGTGCGTTAGTCAACCCAAACGGCATAACAATAAACTCGTAATCACCGTAACGCGTCCTAAAAGCAGTCTTTGGAATATCATCCTCCTTCACCCGCATTTGATGATACCCAGAACGTAAATCAATCTTCGAATAAACCGATGAGCCTTGTAGTTAATCAAATAAGTCGTCGATTCTTGGTAGTGGGTAGCGGTTCTTGATGGTAAGTTTGTTCAACTCTTGGTAGTCGATACACAACCTAAATGTACTATCCTTCTTCTTGACAAACAAAACAGGAGCTCCCCATGGTGATGTGCTTGGTCGAATGAAACCACGCTCTAAAAGTTCTTGTAACTGACTTTGTAAATCTTTCATTTCGCTGGGTGCGAGTCTGTATGGAGCACGAGCTATTGGTGCAGCTCCTGGTACAAGGTCTATTTCAAATTCAACGGATCGATGTGGGGGTAATCCCGGTAATTCTTTCGGAAATACATCGGGAAATTCTTTTGCGACGTGAACATCACTGATGTTCTTTTCTTCAAGTTTAACTTCCTTGATGTGTGCTAGAATGACGTAACAACCTTTTCTTATTAGTTTTTGCGCCTTCAAACTACTAATAAGAGTTAGCTTCGCGTTGCTCTTTTCTCCGTACACCATTAAAGGTTTTCCTTTTTCAAGCAAAATGCGAATCGCATTTTTGTAACAAACGACCTCTGCTCTTACCTTCTTCAACCAGTCCATGCCAATTATTACATCAAAACTCCCTAACTCGACTGGTATTAAATCAATCTTAAACGTTTCATCACCCAGTTTAATTTCTCTATCCCGACATATATTATCTGCTGAATTTAATTTACCATTTGCTAATTCGAGTAAAAATTATTATCCAAAGGCATCAATGGGCAACTTAATTTAGCACAAAATTCTCTACTCATATAGCTTCTATCCGCACCTGAATCAAATAAAACATAAGCAGATTTATCGTCAATAAGAAACGTACCCGTAACAAGCTCCGGGTCTTCCTGTGCTTCTGCCGCATTAATATTGAAAACTCTTCCATGGCCCTGCCCATTAGTATTCCCCTGATTCGGGCAATTTCTAATAATGTGGCCCAGTTTTCCACATTTATAACAAACAGCGTTGTTATTACTTGCTCCGACACTATTCGTTTCGGCATTACTTGTTCTGACATTATTTGTTCCTTTAGTTTTGTTAAACTTTGGTCCGTAGACCTCACACTTTGTCGCGCTATGACCATTTCTTTTACACCTGCTGCAAAATGTTGTGCAAAACCCCTGATGATTTTCTTCACACCTATGACATGGCTATTTTTGGTTTTTGTTACCGTTGTTGTTATTGAGGTTGTTGTTGGGGTTGTTATTATTGTTGAAACAGTTGTTGTAGTTGTTGTTGTTATTGTGTTGTTTGTTGTAGTTATTGTTAGGTTTGCGGTTATTGTTGCGATTGTTGTCGCGGTTGTTGGGATAGTTGTTGCGATTGTGGTTGTAAGTGTTGTTGTTGTTGTACTGGTGACTCTTGTCACCGTTTTCCTCCCACTTCCTCTTGAGTTGTTTCGTGTTGGCTTCTTCGGCCGCCTGCTCTTTAATTCTTCCCTCAATCTGATTTATGAGTTTATGAGCCATTCGACTTGCTTTCTGTATAGAAGCGGGCTCGTGTGAACTCACATCTTCTTGAATCCTTATTGGTAACCCTTTTACAAATGCGTCGATCTTCTCTTCTTCATCTTCGAATGCTCCCGAACACAATAGGCACAACTCTGTGAATCGTTGTTCATATGTGGTAACGTCGAACCCTTGTGTTCGTAACTCTCTAAGTTCTGCCTTGAGTTTATTGACTTTATTTCTAGGACGGTACTGCTCGTTCATCAATTGCTTGAATGCCGACCACGGTAGTGCGTAAGCAGCATTTTGTCCTACCTGTTCAAGATAGGTGTTCCACTATGTTAACGCAGTACCTGTGAAGGTATGCGTAGCGTACTTAAATTTGTCCTCTTCAGTACACTTCCTTATGGCATACACCGATTCAAATTTCTCGGTCTACCGTTTCAATCTAATTGGTCCTTCGGTTCCATCAAATTCCAAAGGTTTGCAGGCAGTGAATTCTTTGTAAGAGCATCCTACACGATTTCTTGCGCCGTTAGCTGCATTGCTAGATTCAGAGTTATTGGTGGTATGTAGCGCAGCCTGTACTGCGGCTATGTTTGCAGCAAGAAAGGTACGAAATTCCTCTTCGCTCATATTCATGGTGTGTCAATTAGTCGGTGCCATTTCCTTCAAAATAGCCAACTGAATCGAGTTAATCATACATAATATTAAGGGTAGTCAATAGTATTTCGTAGCATAATATGAACTCATTTATAAAAGCTTTTTCTTCATATTAGCGTTTTATAAGTTTAAATTCGGGTACTACCTACCCGTTAAGTTCATACTTAGTAGCTAATATACAATTCAACTACTACAATTCCATATGAAAAACTGATTATAATAATATATCACATACAAATATTCTTCAAACTTACAACTTCGCTATATTACATATAACATGAAATATAGTACACTTTGATACAGGACAGTTTTTGAAGATAAACCTAGTTAATACGCAAGTTGTTCAGCAAAGGAAATAAAGACACGTAGTTCATAAGTCTAGAAACAAGTCATGCATTCTGGTTTTACTAAGACGACTTCCCATCCTTGGTCTTGTGGAAAATAACCGTTATGACCATTATCTAGGCAGCATGTTGTAATGTCGTCAAAAGGACGAGGGTTTCGTAATGTCCAAGAGCCCCGTAATAATCTAAAAACCTTGTTTCTCAACCCAACTACTGAATCCGTCACTTGTGGGAAGGTTTTATTTAAAAGTTGCAATCCGATGTTCTTTTTCTCACTTTGGTAAGAAGCGAACATCACTAACCCTTAAGCATAACATGCTTCTTTATGTTGCATGTTAGAAGCTCTTTCTAATTCACGAAATCCTATGTTGGGATATGTTGAGTCAAAATAGGTTCTTAACCCGTAGCGTAAAATTGCATTTGGGTTCCCCGTATTTAACACTTTAAAGAAAACACGGCATAACTTACGGTCTCCCCAATGTGATATACCTCACCTATCAAAGGAAAGCCTTTTATAAACTAAGGCATTTCTGGAAAGTCTTTCAAATGTTTGACAAGTTAATTTTGCCATAATTAATTGTGCTGATGAATTCTGACCGACTCTAGACAAGATTTCCTCAATCATATCCTCTGGTAGATCTTCTAAAATATTCGGTTGTCTACCCTTAACGTCCATTTTGTTTTTATACTGTAAAATAGACAAGGATTAGATTCGTAAAAGATAATTAACAAACAATACAAGCAATTTTTACATAGAACATAAAAGTACAAGCACACTACAATACATATAATATACAACATGATTACAACCCTCTAATCTGAATCACTGGTTTCTTCTTCTCGGACTTGGTTCGTTTTCCTAATTTTCTAGGAATATATGGTGTTCCTCTAATACGAGCCGTCGTTTTCCACAATGGTTTAGAAAAACCTAGTAGTTTAGAGGTTTCCGGGTCATTGTTACATTTTAGGAAATACGGATGTTGCCGATACATATAAAGTTCATCGGGGTTGGAATTGGGTTTCTCTATTTTTATACCTTTTCCCTTATAATTTTCTTTCGCTTTATTAAATTGGGTTGAGGTAATTTCTATAACATCATCGGCATCCTCATCGGGATCCGATTCATCGAAAAATTGGTAATCTTCCCAATATTTTGCTTCCTTAGGCGGAAACACCATTGACCATTATTAACTTTGGTCCGTTGGTTGAGGATTTTCTTTTATTTAATCGATTTACTATAGGTATCAATATTTCTTCCTCTGGAACCTCTTCTTCTTCCGGTTCCTCCTCTTCTGGTTCCTCCTCTTCCGGTTCCTCCTCTTCCGGTTCCTCCTCTTCCGGTTCCTCTTCTTCCGGTTCCTCTTCGGGAATTTGTGAATCTTCCCAAAGTATATTCGACTCTTCATTATTATTAGGTGAGTCAATGGAATTTGTACTAGTGATAGACATCTATCACACAATATCAAACACATTAAGAGGTTAATATATCATATAATATTTACATGTTAATAACATATAGTTTCCAACAAAAGTGTTAAGCAATCGTTTTTAAAGAAAACACGGTCGAAGTCCAGACTCACTAATGTATCCTAACAAACTCGATAAGACACACTAATGCAAATTTCTGGTTCTCTAAGACCAACGCTCGGATACCAACTGAAATGTCCCGTTCATATTGATTATAAACGTTCCATATTAATTGATTTCGTCGCGAGGTTTTGACTTCTATATGAGACGTTTTTCAAAGACTACATTCACTTTTAAAACAACCATAACCTTTATTTTATCTATAAAGGTTTAAAAAGCAATACGTAGATTATCAAATAATGATAATCTAAAATATACCGTTTACACACGACCATTACATAATGGTTTACAATAAGAATATATTACATCAAAAATAAGTTTCTTGAATGCAGTTTTTATATAATATCATACAAGCATGGACTCCAAATCTTGTCCTTATTTTAGTATGCAATAGCGGAAGCTCTTAATAATCACCTGAGAATAAACATGCTTAAAACGTCAACAAAAATGTTGGTGAGTTATAGGTTTAACCTATATATTATCAAATCATAATAATAGACCACAAGATTTCATATTTCAATATACATCCCATACATAGAGATAAAAATCATTCATATGGTGAACACCTGGTAACCGACATTAACAAGATGCATATAAGAATATCCCCTATCATTCCGGGAAATCCTTCGGACATGATATAAAACAACATCGAAGTACTAAAGCATCCGGTACTTTGGATGGGGTTCGTTAGACCCAATAGATCTATCTTTAGGATTTTTGTCAATTAGTAGATCGGTTTACTAATTCTTAGGTTACCAAGCAAAAGGGGCATATTCGGCTTCGATCATTCACCCATATAATGTAGTTTCAATTACTTGTGTCTATTTCGTAAAACATTTATAAAACTGTATGTATTCTCATCCCAAAATATTAGATTTTAAAAGTGGGACTATAACTCACTTTCACAGATTTTTACTTCGTCGGGAAGTAAGACTTGGCCACTGGTCGATTCACGAACCTATAACAAATATATACATATATATCAAAGTATGTTGAAAATATATTTACAACATTTTTAATACGTTATAATGTTTTAAGTTTATTAAGTCAGTTGTCCTTGTTAGTAACCTACAACTAGTTGTCCATAGTTAGATGTACAGAAATAAATTGATATATATTATCTTGACCCAATCCACAACTCAGTGTATACATGTCTCATGCTAGATCACAACTCAAAGTATATATATTTTTGGAATCAACCTCAACCCTGTATAGCTAACTCCAACATTACTGCATATAGAGTGTCTATGGTTGTTCCAAATAATATATATATATGGGTCGATATGATATGTCAAAACATTTGCATACGTGTCTATGGTATCCCAAGATTACATAATATATTAGAATATATGTATTATACAATATAAGTTAGCTATGATATGATTAATATAGATTTGTTACCAATTTTCACGTAGCTACAACAAGTAAAAATATCCAATTTTGTTTTACCCATAACTTCTTTGTTTTAAATCCGTTTTGAGTGGTTAAAGTTGTTATGGTTTCATATTGAACTTAATTTTATGAATCTATACAGAAAAATTATAAGTTTATTGTCAGAAATACAAGTTACAAGTCGTTTTTGTAAAGGTAGTCATTTCAGTCGAAAAACGACGTCTAGATGACCATTTTGGAAAACATACTTTCACTTTGAGTTTAACCATGATTTTTGGATATAGTTTCATGTTCATAAGAAAAATAATTTTCCCAGAAGAACAACTTTTAAATCAAATTTTATCATAGTTTTTAATTAACTAACCCAAAACAGCCCGCGGTGTTACTACGACGGCGTATATCCGGTTTTACGGTGTTTTTCGTGTTTCCAGGTTTTAAATCATTAAGTTAGCATATCATATAGATATATAACATGTGTTTAGTTGATTTTAAAAGTCAATTTAGAAGGATTAACTTTTATTTGCGAACAAGTTTAGAATTAACTAAACTATGTTCTAGTGATTTCAAGTTTAAACCTTCGAATAAGGTAGGTTTATATATATGAATTGAATGATATTATGAATATCATTACTACCTTAGGTTTTGTGGATAAACCTACTGGAAATGAAAAAAATAGATCTAGCTTCAAAGGATCCTTAGATGGTTTGAAAGTTCTTGAAGCAGAATCATGACACGAAAACAAGTTCAAGTAAGATTTCAACTCGAAATAAGATTGTTATAGTTATAGAAATTGAATAAAAGTTTGAATATGAGTATTACCTTGTATTAGGAAGATATATTACTATAAATAAGAAAGATTTCTTGAGGTTGGATGATCACTTTACAAGATTGGAAGTAAGCTAGCAAACTTGGAAGTATTCTTGATTTTATGAAACTAGAACTTATAGAATTTATGAAGAACACTTAGAACTTGAAGATAGAACTTGAGAGAGATCAATTAGATGAAGAAAATTGAAGAATTAAAGTGTTTGTAGGTGTTTTTAGTCGTTGGTATATGGATTAGATATAAAGGATGTGTAATTTTGTTTACATGTAAATAAGTCATGAATGATTACTAATATTTTTGTAATTTTATGAGATATTTCATGCTAGTTTCCAAATGATGGTTCCCACATGTGTTAGGCGACTCACATGGGCTACTAAGAGCTAATCATTGGATTGTATATACCAATAGTACATACATCTAAAAGCTGTGTATTGTACGAGTACGAATACGGGTGCATACGAGTAGAATTGTTGATGAAACTGAACGAGGATGTAATTGTAAGAATTTTTGTTAAGTAGAAGTATTTTGATAAGTGTCTTGAAGTCTTTCGAAAGTGTATGAATACATATTAAAACACTACATGTATATACATTTTAACTGAGTTGTTAAGTCATCGTTAGTCGTTACATGTAAATGTTGATTTGAAACCTTTAAGTTAACGATCATGTTAAATGTTGTTAACCCAATGTTTATTATATCTAAAGAGATGTTAAATTGTTACATTATCATGATATTATGATATATGATATATCTTAGTATGATATATATACAGTTAAATGTCGTTACAACGATAATCGTTACATATATGTCTCGTTTCGAAATCATTAAGTTAGTAGTCTTATTTTTACATATGTAGTTCATTGTTAATACACTTAATGATATATTTACTTATCATTTAACATAATTAACTAAGTGTATCAATATCTTAATATGATTCATATGTACTTAGTAAGACGTTGATATAACGATAATCGTTATATATATCGTTTTCGAGTTTCTTAAATTCAATAGTCTCATTTTTATGTATATAACTCATTGTTAAAATACCTAATGAGATACTTACTTATCATAATATCATGTTAACTATATATATAATCATATATCATATATATGTCATCATATAGGTTTTACAAGTTTTAACGTTCGTGAATCACCGGTCAACTTGGGTGGTCAATTGTCTATATGAAACCTATTTCAATTAATCAAGTCTTAACAAGTATGATTGCTTAACATGTTGGAAACACTTAATCATGTAAATATCAAATTCATTTAATATATGTAAACATGGAAAAGTTCGGGTCACTACAAGCTATGTGCATGGAGTCATACATGCTTTATTCAAGAAAACTTTGCATTCACAAAATCATCACCATATATCTTATTTGAATGTATTGTCAACGGATGTATTGTTAGAAACTATTATATACGATGATTGTTTATACGTAGAAATCATCCAAGGTCGAAAACCTTGGATTTATATATTCATTTATGGTGTACCTTTTCAAAAGAATGCAATATTTACAAAACGTATCATATAGAGATCAAAACCTCACTATGAAATCAATGAATGATGTATTCGTACAAAGAGATTTGGATGGATCATTACAGTTGGTATCAGAGCTTGAGGTCATAGGGAACCAGAATTTGCATTAGTTTGTTTAACTGGTAATTGTTAGGATGCATTAGTGAGTCTGGAATATGACCGTATCTGTTTTTACCGAGTTTTGCTTATCATTTCTTGTCATAAATTACTTGCTTATCATTCTTAAGTCTAGACACATTTTTCTGCATTTATTGTATATATAGTGTACAGACGAATTCATATCTTAGCATATCTATTACTGTAAACTTTGCTTGACATCTTTCGAAAATTCCTCCGTGATTTATGGAATTTTGATATTATATATACATATGTAAATTATGTATTGAAGAGTACCAATCTAAATTCTATAATATATTTCATATCAAAAATCATCTCTCTAATTATACAAGATGGATCCCATATCTAGTTCAAATTCCTTAAACTCCGACAGCTATTCCGATATGGATATTCACCTGAACTCCGAAGACAGTGTAACCGGAATGAATCAACCAATCAGCCATCACCTATTTTGGATGAATTGGGGATGGGTTCGTAGTCTACTTAATTATTAGAGACAAGAAGAAGGTGATCCCTTCCATCCACCATATTTCCCTCTTGGCGAAGAACCTGAAGCACTTACCTGCGAACCTGTTCGTAATACCATTTTCTCTCTTATCTCCAGAGTATCTCGTCATGATTATATACTATCTCAAATTCTGGATCTTATTCATCTGCTCGTCCGAACCGCCAATCATCCCGATGTAGTTGAAGAAGTCAACGAGCTTCGCGCTCGGGTAGTGACTAGTGACTTTGGAGAATACGGTGCAAATATTACAAGCACCAACAGCATCACCGGCATCAAAAGTACCACCATCATCAACACCAACAGTATCATTACCACTACCAACAACAACATCCGCATCCCACACCTCAACATCACAATCTGTACCTCGAACATCAACTTCATACGCACCATAGATACCAAGGAATACCAACAACAACAAACGATGAAGTATTTGTAGTGACCCGAACTTTTCCATGTTTATATATATTAATTGAGATTGATATTTACATGATTAAATGTTTCCAACATGTTAAGCAATCAAACTTGTTAAGACTTGATTAATTGAAATATGTTTCATATAGACAATTGACCACCCAAGTTGACCGGTGATTCACGAACGTTAAAACTTGTAAAAACTATATGATGACATATATATGGATATATATATATATAGTTAACATGATACTATGATAAGTAAACATATCATTAAGTATATTAACAATGAACTACATATGTAAAAACAAGACTACTAACTTAATGATTTTTAAACGAGACATATATGTAACGATTATCGTTGTAAAGACATTTAATGTATATATATTATATTAAGAGATATTCATACATGATAATATCATGATAATATAATAATTTAAAATCTCATTTGATATTATAAACATTGGGTTAACAACATTTAACAAGATCGTTAACCTAAAGGTTTCAAAACAACACTTACATGTAACGACTAACGATGACTTAACGACTCAGTTAAAATGTATATACATGTAGTGTTTTAATATGTATTTATACACTTTTGAAAGACTTCAATACACTTATCAAAATACTTCTACTTAACAAAAATGCTTACAATTACATCCTCGTTCAGTTTCATCAACAATTCTACTCGTATGCACCCGTATTCGTACTCGTACAATACACAGCTTTTAGATGTATGTACTATTGGTATATACACTCCAATGATCAGCTATTAGCAGCCCATGTGAGTCACCTAACACATGTGGGAACCATTATTTGGCAACTAGCATGAAATATCTCATAAAATTACAAAAATATGAGTAATCATTCATGACTTATTTACATGAAAACAAAATTACATATCCTTTATATCTAATCCATACACCAACGACCAAAAACACCTACAAACACTTTAATTCTTCAAATTTCTTCATCTAATTGATATCTCTCAAGTTCTATCTTCAAGTTCTAAGTGTTCTTCATATATTCTACAAGTTCTAGTTACATAAAATCAAGAATACTTTCAAGTTTGCTAGCTCACTTTTAATCTTGTAAGGTGATCATCCAACCTCAAGAAATCTTTGTTTCTTACAGTAGGTTATCATTCTAATACAAGATAATAATCATATTCAAACTTTGGTTCAATTTCTATAACTATAACAATCTTATTTCAAGTGATGATCTTACTTGAACTTGTTTTCGTGTCATGATTCTGTTTCAAGAACTTCGAGCCATCCAAGGATCCGTTGAAGCTAGATACATTTTTCTCTTTTCCAGTAGGTTTATCCAAGGAACTTAAGGTAGTAATGATGTTCATAACATCATTCAATTCATACATATAAAGCTATCTTATTCGAAGGTTTAAACTTGTAATCACTAGAACATAGTTTAGTTAATTCTAAACTTGTTCGCAAAAAAAAGTTAATCCTTCTAACTTGACTTTTAAAATCAACTAAAAACATGTTCTATATCTATATGATATGCTAACTTAATGATTTAAAACCTGGAAACACGAAAAATACCGTAAAACCGGATTTACGCCGTCGTAGTAACACCGCGGGCTGTTTTGGGTTAGTTAATTAAAAACTATGATAAACTTTGATTTAAAAGTTGTTATTCTGAGAAAATGATTTTTATTATGAACATGAAACTATATCCAAAAATTATGGTTAAACTCAAAGTGAAAGTATGTTTTCTAAAATGGTCATCTAGACGTCGTTCTTTCGACTGAATTGACTACCTTTACAAAAATGACTTGTAACTTATTTTCCCGACTATAAACCTATACTTTTTCTGTTTAGATTCATAAAATAGAGTTCAATATGAAACCATAGCAATTTGATTCACTCAAAACGGATTTAAAATGAAGAAGTTATGGGTAAAACAAGATTAGATAATTTTCTCATTTTAGCTACGTGAAAATTGGTAACAAATTTATTCCAACCATAACTTAATCAACTTGTATTGTATATTATGTAATCTTGAGATACCATAGACACGTATACAATATTTCGACCTATCATGTCGACACATCTATATATATATTTCGGAACAACCATAGACACTCTATATGTGAATGTTGGAGTTAGCTATACAGGGTTGAGGTTGATTCCAAAATATATATAGTTTGAGTTGTGATCAATACTGAGATACGTATACACTGGGTCGTGGATTGATTCAAGATAATATTTATTGATTTATTTATGTACATCTAACTGTGGACAACTAGTTGTAGGTTACTAACGAGGACAGCTGACTTAATAAACTTAAAACATCAAAATATATTAAAAGTGTTGTAAATATATTTTGAACATACTTTGATATATATGTATATATTGTTATAGGTTCGTGAATCAACCAGTGGCCAAGTCTTACTTCCCGACGAAGTAAAAAATCTGTGAAAGTGAGTTATAGTCCCACTTTTAAAATCTAATATTTTTGGGATGAGAATACATGCAGGTTTTATAAATGATTTACAAAATAGACACAAGTACCTGAAACTACATTCTATGGTTGAATTATCGAAATCGAATATGCCCCTTTTTATTAAGTCTGGTAATCTAAGAATTAGGGAACAGACACCCTAATTGACGCGAATCCTAAAGATAGATCTATTGGGCCTAACAAACCCCATCCAAAGTACCGGATGCTTTAGTACTTCGAAATTTATATCATATCCGAAGGGTGTCCCGGAATGATGGGGATATTCTTATATATGCATCTTGTTAATGTCGGTTACCAGGTGTTCACCATATGAATGATTTTTATCTCTATGTATGGGATGTGTATTGAAATATGAAATCTTGTGGTCTATTATTATGATTTGATATATATATAGGTTAAACCTATAACTCACCAACATTTTTGTTGACGTTTTAAGCATGTTTATTCTCAGGTGATTATTAAGAGCTTCCGCTGTCGCATACTTAAATAAGGACGAGATTTGGAGTCCATGCTTGTATGATATTGTGTAAAAACTGCATTCAAGAAACTTATTTTGTTGTAACATATTTGTATTGTAAACCATTATGTAATGGTCGTGTGTAAACAGGATATTTTAGATTATCATTATTTGATAATCTACGTAAAGCTTTTTAAACCTTTATTGATGAAATAAAGGTTATGGTTTATTTTAAAATGAATGCAGTCTTTGAAAAACGTCTCATATAGAGGTCAAAACCTCACAACGAAATCAATTAATATGGAACATTTTTAATCAATAAGAACGGGACATTTCAGTTGGTATCCGAGCGTTGGTCTTAGAGAACCAGAATTTTGCATTAGTGTGTCTTATCGAGTTTGTTAGGATGCATTAGTGAGTCTGGACTTCGACCGTGTTTACTTGAAAAATGATTGCTTAACAAATTTTGTTGGAAACTATATATTTTTAACATGTGAATATTATGTGATATATTAATCTCTTAACGTGTTTGATATTATGTGATAGATGTCTACCTCTAGAACAAGTCCCATTGACTCACCTAATAATAATGAAGAGTCAAATGTAAATTGGAATGATTCGTGGACTGATTCACAAGTTCCCGATGAGGAACCGGAAGAAGAGTCGGAACCGGAAGAAGAATCGGAACCAGAAGAAGAATCGAAAGCGGATGAAGAAATAGAACCGGTGGGGGAAATAATAAAACGGTTAAGTAAAAGAAAATCCTCAACCAACCGACCAAGGTTAATTATGGTCAATGGTGTTTCCGCCAAGGAAGCATAATATTGGGAGGATTACCAATTCTCCGATGAATCGGATTCCGATGAGAATTCCGATGATGTTATAGAAATTACCCCAACTGAATTTAAAAATACAAAAGAAAATAATAAGGGAAAGGGCATAAAAATAGAGAAATCTAATTCCAACCCCGATGAACTTTATATGTATCGTCAACCCCCGATGTCCTTAAGTTGTAACAATGACCCGGGAACCTCTAAACCACCAGGTTTTTCTAAACCAATGTGGAAAACGACGGCTCGTATTAGGGGAACATCATATATCCCTAGAAACTTGGCAAAACGAACCAAAACCGAAGAAGAAGAAACAAGTGAGTCGGAATAAGATAGTTGTATTCGTGTGGTGTAAAATATGTAATATAGTGTGCTTATGCTTTATGAAATATGTAAAAATTGCTTGTATTAATAAGTATTTTTTTTATGAATCTAACTCTTGTCTATTTTACAGTATAAAAACACAAAATGGATAGACAACCCAATATTTTAAGAGACCTACCCGGAGACATGATTGATGAAATCTTGTCTAGAGTCGGTCAGAATTCTTCGGCACAACTATTTAAGGCGAGATCAGTTTGTAAGACATTCGAAGAACGTTCCAAGAATGCCTTGGTTTATAAAAGGCTTTCGTTTGAAAGATGGGGGATATCACATTGGGAAATCCATAAGTTACGATGTGTTTACTTTGATGCATATATTGCGGGGAACCCAAATGCTGTTTTACGCAATGGGTTAAGAAATTATTTTGACTCAATATATCCGAATATTGGACTTCATGATTTAGAAAAAGCGGCTAACATGCAACATAAAGAAGCATGTTATGCTTACGGATTAGTAATGTTCGCTTCTCACCAAAGTGAGAACAAGAACATCGGGCTACAACTATTAAACAAAACGTTCCCACAAGTGACGGAGTCGGTAATTGGGGTAAGAAATGAGGTTTTTAGATTGTTACGGGACTGTTGGACATTACGTAACCCTCGTCCCTTTGACGACGTTACAACACGCTGTCTTATCAACGGCCATAACGGTTATGTTCCACAAGACCAAGGATGGGAAGTAATCCTAGTAAAACCAGAATGCATGACTTGTTTCTGTACGTATGAATTACGTGTCTTTATTGCCTTTGCTGAACGACTTGTGTACTAGCTAGAATTATCTTCACAACCATCTTGTATCAAATTTATTGTGTGCTATATTTCATGCTATATGTAAAATAAGCGGTATTGTAAGTTTGTAAAATATTGTGTAAAAGTTTGAACGCGAAATATTATTATAATCAGTTTTTCATATAGAATTGTAGTAGTTGAATTGTATATTAGCTACTAAGTATGAACTTAACGGGTAGGTACTACCCGAATTTAAACTTATAAAACGCTAATATGAAGAAAAAGCTTTTATAAATGAGTTCATATTATGCTACGAAATACTATTAACTACTCTTAATATTCTGTATGATTAACTTGTTCCATTTGACTATTTTGAAGGAAATGGCACCGACTACTCGACACACCGTAAATATGAATGAAGAGGAATTCCGTACTTTTCTAGCTTCAAACATAGCCGCAGTACAGGCTGCGCTACATACCAACAATAACCTTGGATCTAGAAGTACAGGAAATCGTGTAGGATGCACCTACAAAGAATTCACTGCCTGCAAACCTTTGGAATTTGATGGAACCGAAGGACCGATCGGATTGAAACGGTGGACCGAGAAGGTCGAATCGGTGTTTGCCATAAGTAAGTGTACTGAAGAGGACAAAGTGAAGTACGCTACGCATACCTTCACAGGTTCTGCGTTAACATGGTGGAATACCTATCTAGAGCAAGTGGGACAAGATGATGCGTACGCACTACCATGGTCAGCATTCAAGCACTTGATGAACGAGAAGTACCGTCCCAGAACCGAGGTCAATAAGCTCAAGACAGAACTTAGAGGGTTACGAACCCAAGGATTTGATATTACCACGTACGAAAGACGATTCACAGAATTGTGCCTATTGTGTCCGGGAGCATTCGAAGATGAGGAAGAGAAGATCGACGCGTTTGTGAAAGGATTACCGGAAAGAATCCAAGAAGATATAAGTTCACACGAGCCCGCCTCCATACAACAGGCATGTAGAATGGCTCACAAACTAGTGAACCAGATTGAAGAAAGAATTAAAGAACAGACTGCTGAAGAGGCCAATGTGAAGCAAGTCAAAAGAAAGTGGGAGGAAAACGGTGATAAGAATCACCAATAGAACAACAACAGCAATTACAACAATAATCGCAACAATTATCCCAACAATCGCAACATCAATCGCAACTACAACAAACGGCCCAACAACAACAACAACAACAACAACAATAGCAATTACAACAATCATCCCAACAACAATAATAACCGCAACAACAATAACAATCAGAAGCAGCTATGCCAAAGGTGTGAAAAGTATCACTCGGGGTTCTGCACCAAATTTTGCAACAAGTGTAAAAGAAATGGTCATAGCACGGCGAAGTGTGAGGTCTACGGACCAGGGGTTAATAGAACGAAAGGAACAAATGGTGTCGGAACGAGTAATGGCGGAGCAAGTAGTGTCGGAGCAAGTTATGCCAATGTAGTTTGTTATAAATGTGGAAAACCTGGCCACATTATTAGAAATTGCCCGGACCAGGAGAACACGAATGGACAAGGCCGCGGAAGAGTTTTCAATATTAATGCGGCAGAGGCACAGGAAGACCCGGAGCTTGTTACGGGTACGTTTCTTATTGACAATAAATCTGCTTACGTTTTATTTGATTCGGGTGTGGATAGAAGCTATATGAGTAGAGATTTTTGTGCTAAATTAAGTTGTCCATTGACGCCTTTGGATAGTAAATTTTTACTCGAATTAGCAAATGGTAAATTAATTTCAGCAGATAATATATGTCGGAATCGAGAAATTAAACTGGTTAGCGAAACATTTAAGATTGATTTGATACCAGTAGAGTTAGGGAGTTTTGATGTGATAATCGGTATGGACTGGTTGAAAGAAGTGAAAGCAGAGATCGTTTGTTACAAAAATGCAATTCGCATTATACGAGAAAAAGAAAAACCCTTAATGGTGTACGGAGAAAAGGGCAACACGAAGCTACATCTTATTAGTAATTTGAAGGCACAAAAACTAATAAGAAAAGGTTGATATGCTGTTCTAGCACACGTCGAGAAAGTACAAACTGAAGAAAAGAGCATCAATGATGTTCCCATTGCAAAAGAATTTCCCGATGTATTTCCGAAAGAATTACCGGGATTACCCCCACATCGATCCGTTGAATTTCAAATAGATCTTGTACCAGGAGCTGGACCAATAGCTCGTGCTCCTTACAGACTCGCACCCAGCGAGATGAAAGAACTGCAAAGCCAATTACAAGAACTTTTAGAGCGTGGTTTCATTCGACCAAGCACATCACCGTGGGGAGCTCCTGTTTTGTTTGTCAAGAAGAAAGATGGTACATTCAGGTTGTGTATCGACTACCGAGAGTTGAACAAACTTACCATCAAGAACCGCTACCCACTATCGAGAATCGACGACTTATTTGATCAACTATAAGGCTCGTCTGTTTATTCAAAGATTGACTTACGTTTCGGGTATCATCAAATGCGGGTGAAAGAAGATGATATTCCAAAGACTGCTTTCAGAGCACGTTACGGTCATTACGAGTTTATGGTCATGCCGTTTGGTTTAACTAATGCACCAGCTATGTTCATGGACCTTATGAACCGAGTGTGTGGACCATACCTTGACAAGTTTGTCATTGTTTTCATTGATGACATACTTATTTACTCAAAGAATAACCAAGAACACGGTGAACATTTGAGAAAGGTGTTAGAAGTATTGAGGAAGGAAGAATTGTACGCTAAGTTTTCAAAGTGTGCATTTTGGTTGGAAGAAGTTCAACTCCTCAGTCACATAGTGAACAAAGAAGGTATTAAGGTGGATCCGGCAAAGATAGAAACTGTTGAAAAGTGGGAAACCCCGAAAACTCTGAAACACATACGCCAGTTTTTAGGACTAGCTGGTTACTACAGAAGGTTCATCCAAGACTTTTCCAGAATAGCAAAACCCTTGACTGCATTAACGCATAAAGGGAAGAAATTTGAATGGAATGATGAACAAGAGAAAGCGTTTCAGTTATTGAAGAAAAAGCTAACTACGGCACCTATATTGTCATTACCTGAAGGGAATGATGATTTTGTGATTTATTGTGACGCATCAAAGCAAGGTCTCGGTTGTGTATTAATGCAACGAACGAAGGTGATTGCTTATGCGTCTAGACAATTGAAGATTCACGAACAAAATTATACGACGCATGATTTGGAATTAGGCGCGGTTGTTTTTGCATTAAAGACTTGGAGGCACTACTTATATGGGGTCAAAAGTATTATATATACCGACCACAAAAGTCTTCAACACATATTTAATCAGAAACAACTGAATATGAGGCAGCGTAGGTGGATTGAATTATTGAATGATTACGACTTTGAGATTCGTTACCACCCGGGGAAGGTAAATGTGGTAGCCGATGCCTTGAGCAGGAAGGACAGAGAACCCATTCGAGTAAAATCTATGAATATAATGATTCATAATAACCTTACTACTCAAATAAAGGAGGCGCAACAAGGAGTTTTAAAAGAGGGAAATTTAAAGGATGAAATACCCAAAGGATCGGAGAAGCATCTTAATATTCGGGAAGACGGAACCCGGTATAGGGCTGAAAGGATTTGGGTACCAAAATTTGGAGATATGAGAGAAATGGTACTTAGAGAAGCTCATAAAACCAGATACTCAATACATCCTGGAACGGGGAAGATGTACAAAGATCTCAAGAAACATTTTTGGTGGCCGGGTATGAAAGCCGATGTTGCTAAATACGTAGGAGAATGTTTGACGTGTTCTAAGGTCAAAGCTGAGCATCAGAAACCATCAGGTCTACTTCAACAACCCGAAATCCCGGAATGGAAATGGGAAAACATTACCATGGATTTTATCACTAAATTGCCAAGGACTGCAAGTGGTTTTGATACTATTTGGGTAATAGTTGATCGTCTCATCAAATCAGCACACTTCCTGCCAATAAGAAAAGATGACAAGATGGAGAAGTTAGCACGACTGTATTTGAAGGAAGTCGTCTCCAGACATGGAATACCAATCTCTATTATCTCTGATAGGGATGGCAGATTTATTTCAAGATTCTGGCAGACATTACAGCAAGCATTAGGAACTCGTCTAGACATGAGTACTGCCTATCATCCACAAACTGATGGACAGAGCGAAAGGACGATACAAACGCTTGAAGACATGCTACGAGCATGTGTTATTGATTTCGGAAACGGTTGGGATCGACATCTACCGTTAGCAGAATTTTCCTACAACAACAGCTACCATTCAAGCATTGAGATGGCGCCGTTTGAAGCACTTTATGGTAGAAAGTGCAGGTCTCCGATTTGTTGGAGTGAAGTGGGGGATAGACAGATTACGGGTCCGGAGATTATACAAGAAACTACCGAGAAGATCATCCAAATTCAACAACGGTTGAAAACCGCCCAAAGTCGACAAAAGAGCTACGCTGACATTAAAAGAAAAGATATAGAATTTGAAATTGGAGAGATGGTCATGCTTAAAGTTGCACCTTGGAAAGGCGTTGTTCGATTTGGTAAATGAGGGAAATTAAATCCAAGGTATATTGGACCATTCAAGATTATTGATAGTGTCGGACCAGTAGCTTACCGACTTGAGTTACCTCAACAACTCGCGGCTGTACATAACACTTTCCACGTCTCGAATTTGAAAAAATGTTTTGCTAAAGAAGATCTCACTATTCTGTTAGATGAAATCCAAATCAACGAAAAACTTCAATTCATCGAAGAACCCGTCGAAATAATGGATCGTGAGGTTAAAAGACTTAAGCAAAACAAGATACCAATTGTTAAGGTTCGATGGAATGCTCGTAGAGGACCCGAGTTCACCTGGGAGCGTGAAGATCAGATGAAGAAGAAATACCCGCATCTATTTCCAGAAGATTCGTCAACACCTTCAACAGCTTAAAATTTCGGGACGAAATTTATTTAACGGGTAGGTACTGTAGTGACCCGAACTTTTCCATGTTTATATATATTAATTGAGATTGATATTTACATGATTAAATGTTTCCAACATGTTAAACAATCAAACTTGTTAAGACTTGATTAATTGAAATATTTTTCATATAGACAATTGACCACCCAAGTTGACCGGTGATTCACGAACGTTAAAACTTGTAAAAACTATATGATGACATATATATGGATATATATATATAGTTAACATGATACTATGATAAGTAAACATATCATTAAGTATAATAACAATGAACTACATATGTAAAAACAAGACTACTAACTTAATGATTTTTAAACGAGACATATATGTAACGATTATCGTTGTAAAGACATTTAATGTATATATATAATATTAAGAGATATTCATACATGATAATATCATGATAATATAATAATTTAAAATCTCATTTGATATTATAAACATTGGGTTAACAACATTTAACAAGATCGTTAACCTAAAGGTTTCAAAACAACACTTACATGTAACCACTAACGATGACTTAACGACTCAGTTAAAATGTATATACATGTAGTGTTTTAATATGTATTTATACACTTTTTAAAGACTTCAATACACTTATCAAAATACTTCTACTTAACAAAAATGCTTACAATTACATCCTCGTTCAGTTTCATCAACAATTCTACTCGTATGCACCCGTATTCGTACTCGTACAATACACAGCTTTTAGATGTATGTACTATTGGTATATACACTCCAATTATCAGCTCTTATCAGCCCATGTGAGTCACCTAACACATGTGGGAACCATCATTTGGCAACTAGCATGAAATATCTCATAAAATTACAAAAATATGAGTAATCATTCATGACTTATTTACATGAAAACAAAATTACATATCCTTTATATCTAATCCATACACCAACGACCAAAAACACCTACAAACACTTTCATTCTTCAATTTTCTTCATCTAATTGATCTCTCTCAAGTTCTATCTTCAAGTTCTAAGTGTTCTTCATATATTCTACAAGTTCTAGTTACATAAAATCAAGAATACTTTCAAGTTTGCTAGCTCACTTCCAATCTTGTAAGGTGATCATCCAACCTCAAGAAATCTTTGTTTCTTACAGTAGGTTATCATTCTAATACAAGGTAATAATCATATTCAAACTTTGGTTCAATTTCTATAACTATAACAATCTTATTTCAAGTGATGATCTTACTTGAACTTGTTTTCGTGTCATGATTCTGCTTCAAGAACTTCGAGCCATCCAAGGATCCGTTGAAGCTAGATCCATTTTTCTCTTTTTCAGTAGGTTTATCCAAGGAACTTAAGGTAGTAATGATGTTCATAACATCATTCGATTCATACATATAAAGCTATCTTATTCGAAGGTTTAAACTTGTAATCACTAGAACATAGTTTAGTTAATTCTAAACTTGTTCGCAAACAAAAGTTAATCCTTCTAACTTGACTTTTAAAATCAACTAAACACATGTTCTATATCTATATGATATGCTAACTTAATGATTTAAAACCTGGAAACACGAAAAATACCGTAAAACCGGATTTACGCCGTCGTAGTAACACCGCGGGCTGTTTTGGGTTAGTTAATTATAAACTATGATAAACTTTGATTTAAAAGTTGTTATTCTGAGAAAATGATTTTTATTATGAACATGAAACTATATCCAAAAATTATGGTTAAACTCAAAGTGAAGTATGTTTTCTAAAATGGTCATCTAGACGTCGTTCTTTCGACTGAAATGACTACCTTTACAAAAATGACTTGTAACTTATTTTTCCGACTATAAACCTATAATTTTTCTGATTAGATTCATAAAATAGAGTTCAATATGAAACCATAGCAATTTGATTCACTCAAAACGGATTTAAAATGAAGAAGTTATGGGTAAAACAAGATTGGATAATTTTTCTCATTTTAGCTACGTGAAAATTGGTAACAAATCTATTCCAACCATAACTTAATCAACTTGTATTGTATATTATGTAATCTTGAGATACCATAGACACGTATACAATGTTTCGACCTATCATGTCGACACATCTATATATATTTCGGAACAACCATAGACACTCTATATGTGAATGTTGGAGTTAGCTATACAGGGTTGAGGTTGATTCCAAAATATATATAGTTTGAGTTGTGATCAATACTGATATACGTATACACTGGGTCGTGGATTGATTCAAGATAATATTTATCGATTTATTTCTGTACATCTAAATGTGGACAACTAGTTGTAGGTTACTAACGAGGACAGCTGACTTAATAAACTTAAAACATCAAAATATATTAAAAGTGTTGTAAATATATTTTGAACATACTTTGATATATATGTATATATTGTTATAGGTTCGTGAATCAACCAGTGGCCAAGTTTTACTTCCCGACGAAGTAAAAAATCTGTGAAAGTGAGTTATAGTCCCACTTTTAAAATCTAATATTTTTGGGATGAGAATACATGCAGGTTTTATAAATGATTTACAAAATAGACACAAGTACGTGAAACTACATTCTATGGTTGAATTATCGAAATCGAATATGCCCCTTTTTATTAAGTCTGGTAATCTAAGAATTAGGGAACAGACACCCTAATTGACGCGAATCCTAAAGATAGATCTATTGGGCCTAACAAACCCCATCCAAAGTACCGGATGCTTTAGTACTTCGAAATTTATATCATATCCGAAGGGTGTCCCGGAATGATGGGGATATTCTTATATATGCATCTTGTTAATGTCGGTTACCAGGTGTTCACCATATGAATGATTTTTATCTCTATGTATGGGATGTGTATTGAAATATGAAATCTTGTGGTCTATTATTATGATTTGATATATATAGGTTAAACCTATAACTCACCAACATTTTTTTTGACGTTTTAAGCATGTTTATTCTCAGGTGATTATTAAGAGCTTCCGCTGTCGCATACTTAAATAAGGATGAGATTTGGAGTCCATGCTTGTATGATATTGTGTAAAAACTGCATTCAAGAAACTTATTTTGTTGTAACATATTTGTATTGTAAACCATTATGTAATGGTCGTGTGTAAACAGGATATTTTAGATTATCATTATTTGATAATCTACGTAAAGCTTTTTAAACCTTTATTGATGAAATAAAGGTTATGGTTTATTTTAAAATGAATGCAGTCTTTGAAAAACATCTCATATAGAGGTCAAAACCTCGCAACGAAATCAATTAATATGGAACGTTTTTAATCAATAAGAACGGGACATTTCAGTATTGATTCATAACTTCATCGAAGAAATATTCTGCAGAGAATATGTAGTTTCTAAAAGTTTTAGAGATTACTTATTCTAGTTCTAATTGTAAACCAGATGAGTGAGCGAATAGAAATGGTGAAATAAAACCCTGATCGGAATGGTGCATGATTTACAAGCTAGATCTATTTTACCAGCAACATCAACAGTACCGTTAGCATCACCAGCACCATATGTACCGTCAGCATCGTCAGCATCAGCAGCATCTACACATCACAAGCTCCGCCAGATCCATAATCACTGCAAACATCATCACTAATCAACAACGCGTTTATCGTATCAACGAGTTATGAAGTATTAACTCATTCCCTCTGAAGAAATTATATGTATATTTTATATATATATGAATTTTAAGATCAAAATAAATCTTTTCGTACTAAGCTATTACGTGTGAATCTTAACTACTCGGTTAGTTCATGTTATTAATATGCTATGATATACATCCTTCGTTAATGACTTAACAATCGTTAACTATAATCTCTGCTTCGACTTAATAGATTTCATTTCATAATAAATCAAGTGTATTATTCAAATACATGTTTGATTTTACACTATTATTTTCGATGTACTTGAAATTTTTCAGAAAACATCATTCGTACCTTGCGAAGTTAGCAAGAGTTCCATAAATACCAACATGATTCACTAAGAAAATATCAGTAAAACAGAATAACGAAGTATTGATTACATTAGTGAAATACTCTGCGAAGATTATGAAATCTTTAATGTTTTAGAGATTATTCAATATCTAATCCAGCCGAAAATCAAATGAGCTTAACATGATATTAATTCATTAAATCTATATTACATCTGAAGAAAATATACATACATATATTTTCATAAAGACTGTAATAAAATTCTCTGGTACAAAATATTACTTGTAAAACTTTTAACGGGTAGGTAATACCCGAGAGATATATAAATTCACAATTAATATGTTACATTCTTCGATTCTGATTCAGCAAATCAACTTTAACTTTTCATCCGAATAAGCCTTATTATAACCTAGATATATACGTTGCCCTTTTGCCATCGTTACCGGAGAACCGTTTATGTTCCACCACATTAGCAGTAAACTTACCAACAACTTCACTGATCTTTGACTTTCAGAAAAATCATTATATATTTATCGAAACCCCATCATTTACTCATCCGCATCTTGTAACAAGAATTGTCATGCTAACTACTGGGAATCAGCAATCAGTATTTTGAAATCTCGCAGCATGTCTACGCCAACAGTTATATGTGTACATATAACATCTATCTCATATACTTACGTACTTCGAATGTGAAGTTTCTGAAAAACATTTTAAGCTGCGAACTAGTTCTCCGAATTTTTTTGAAAAAATACTGATGAAGCAGCAAAAACTGTAAACGACCTTAACGGCCAAAAGTTGGATGATAAAGAATGGTGTGTTGGCAAAGCTCAGAAAAAGAGAAGGTTTGGAACTGGAAAACGGATTGAGCAAACTATGAAGGAGGCTGTGGACAAATCACAAAGACTAAACCTACCTTCAAAGAATTCAAATGATTCAGTGTCTGCTGAAGTCATTATCAAATACCTTGCTTCTGACTCTAAACCCTTGCGAAAAATATTCTTCATCATCCTCTTATCTTAAATATTCTAAGATATCATCATATCTTCCATTATAAATATCCTCCATATTTTTGAAAATATTTTCGTAATCATTCTTATCTGAAATCATTTATCTTCTCGCGTTATCTGTGTCACATCATAATGGAAATTGTTTTAGTTTCTAAATATCTGAAACCTCTGAGTGTAAAGTATGAATGTTTTTGAAGTAGTGTTGGGAACTAAAGCTTGAGTTAGTATAATATAATGACACTTGATCAACGTGATTATATTACAGTAAGTCATGCTGAGTTTCTAAACGGAACGTGATGATTCACAGATCATAACATCATCATGTGCCATGTTACACGACTCTTGTATTCTAATTAACCTCTAAAACATATCAAGAAAATATTTTTCTTGATGATTCGGCCTTTTCTTGGATATTCTGGTAATTTGACAAATCAAGATCGTGCCATTACAATTTCCTTCTTAGAACATTAACTATGTTCATTCCGAAATTCATATCTGCGAATTCTGGACCATTACATGCGGTGATTAATGGATAGAAGGGAAAACAGAGCATGAAGCTCCGAAATAGAAATGGGGTATAAATCGCAGCAATAGGAGAGAGCATTAACTGTGGATGTCGATGATTATATAAAGACAGAAGCAGGGACTCTGAAAAATAAGGAAAGATATAAAGCCCGACGACAACACATAAATTACAAACCGTGTATATCAATAAGTATTGTAACGTAAAGACACGGGAGAACTAAAAACACTATAAAGCCAAGAGTATAGTAAAAGTGAATAGATTCCTCCGGCGACAGATGAAAAAGAAGAATGATAGATATGAAAGTTAGGAGTATATCAAGAACCATAACTGGATGGAGCATATTGACGAATACTTTAAAGTATGAGTTGAGGGAGGAAGAATAGAAGGTGAGCTATGGAAATAAAGAAACGAAGGGAGTGGATTTATAGCAAAAAATCTGACAGAGCAATCGTGACAGGTTATCGCATTTAATCAAAGAAGATCCTAATTTCTTTAATTATCTAAGAATCAAATCTTATTACGAAGATTTTCTCTAAATCCCTTAAACTCCAAAAATCAATCCTATCTACGTCAAAAGATATGACGAATCTACATTTATTCATTTCACTCTTTTGTGATAACTTCACTCGTACTCTTCACAAAATCGAATTGTTTTATCTATATTACTCAATGATGATAACACTCTAATTTTCAGCTCGTATGCGTCATGAAAACATACTTATTGTCAGCCATGACCATCCCAATCAAATTTCGGGACGAAATTTCTTTAACGGGTAGGTACTGTGATTACCCGAAAATTTCCGACCAAATTTAAACTTAATCTTTATATGTTTCCGACACGATAAGCAATGTCTGTAATATTGAATCTCAAAAGTTTTGGAATTATATTCATGTAACCAATTACTCTTTGACTGTGCTCGATGATTCACGAACATTTATGTGTATATAGATATGTGTATATAATATATATATATTAATTGAAAACGTTAACAAAGTATTAGATGTATAATACTTTACATGAACGTATTTGTTTCAATATATGTTTAACATATTTATCGAAGGAATTAAAAGGTAATATCAAACGATTGAATTACCAGACACAATGTGATATGATTACGAGTCTCTGTTGTGAGGTCCACACTGATTTGAGAAATCTTTTCATTTTAACAATATTCGGAAAATGTCAAAGTAATTTTCAAGTAAAAACAAATATGTCAAATAACGATAACCGGGCAAAGGTTAGTAGAGATTCTTGTTTAACTTTCAACGCTTGTTTTGCAATAATTGTCTCGTGTCTCTTCATAAATTACTTATTTAGTTGTTATAATATTAAAACGTTATTTGATATAATAACTTTTATTATTTAAACGATTTTAATTTATATAAAACAACTTTGCAATATAATTAGTTTTGAAAAACTAAATATTATATTATTAAAATATTTCAATTATATATGTACAAATTTATATTTCTAAATAAATAAATAAATAAATATATATATATATATATGTGTGTGTGTGTGTGTGTGTGTGTGTGTGTGTCTATATATATATATATATATTACAATAAGATAAAATATAAACTTAGTTATAAAAACATTTTGGTATAAATTACTTATATTAATAAACAACGAGAAGTTGATTTATAGAAGCAAATGACCAAAACACTCAAATGAATAAGTTACATTTCAATTAGTATAATTATTGGTGAAATAAGTCTAATTATTGATAAAGGTACGTGTCGTGAAACGTAAAGTACCAGTTTTCTAAGCGTACGAAAATGCGTTTGAAAAATTGGAACCGGTACGTAAGTCGAGTGTCAACGTACAATTCATCGGTGCTAAAATTACAAATCAACTATGTACGAGAATATAATATAATATTTAATTAATTCTAAAGATTAAATATATTATATATTAAATAATATATATATTAAGATCATAAGTGTCGGCAGAAGATTTTTAAGATATTATGAGCTGGTAACATGACTCATGCGATCGCATGAGTCTTCCTCACAACTCTCATGCAGTCGCATGAAGGGGGTAGGTGGGATAGTTTCTTTATAAGGTGAACGTTTACAGTTTCTGAGATGCATTTGTGCATCAAACACTCTGTAAAATTTAATATATATTATTAATATTATTATTGTTATTATTATTATTATTAACATTGTTATTATTAATCTTATTATTAGTAGTAGTAGTTTTAGTATTATTAGTATTTATACATAAAATACTACGACGGAGTGCTGTTCGAGTAATTTAAAAATGGGTCTCAAGTGGGATAGAGCTAAGAAAATTATGGGTTTTAGCTATGGAGGTCATGGGTATTGCTCGGGGGTTATGCTCGTGAGTCAAACTAGTGTTTATCATCTACGTTGCGTCTACGTACTTTCCTACAATATTGAATCTCAATATTGATACGTGAGCATTCATATCTTATCTTTTATATATTAATAGTGTATCCATGTCTAGTGCTCGAGTATATATGTTTATGCATGCTTGTATGCTTTAATTTTGTCTTTAGATAGTTTATGATGAATCACGAATTTGATACATATGCTACTGATATAAAGTATATGATATGCATGTTTTTTGGAAAGCTGGCGAAAAATTATTAACTTTTCATTTAGAAATCGCGTGATTTCGATGAACGGATTAAAAGATATGGTCAATTGAATTATGGTTAACGTTAATTGAAATTGTGTTTGAAACTGTAAATTAATATTTAAACAACTTGTCTATGAGATTGATAAATTGAATTTTTAGATATTACTAAGCGAGTCATGAATTTCTATATCAGACACGTTTTGTTTTGTTGATCAATTGTCAAAGTTGACTGTATTATCATGTTTTAAAAGCTTTATAAACACTATAATCTAATTTTACAAGTATTGGAAAAACTATGTGAAATAATAAAATATGTTCGAATGTCATGATAATTCATTTATAATATAGCTCCTAAAATAAATAATATTTTGAGTTTGATAAACTATAAATTCGTTCAATTATCAAGACTTATATTATGTTAATAAACATGTATAGATTTAAAGATCATATTGGGTCAGGTTGACTTTTGAGATGACTTTTGTTAACTTTTGCATGTCGGTCTCGAGCATTAGGATTGTGATACGCTATGACCTGACCTAGCTTGTTAGACATGTATTGACCAACATATGTTCACTAGGTTGAGATCTACGGTTATTTTGCATTCCGAGTTTCGGTCACATTTCGATGAATGACCTTATGTGCTGCTAAGGTGAGTTTCATTTGCTCCCTTATTAATTGCTTTTGCAATCTATATTTTTGGGCTGAGAATACATGCACTTTATTTTAAACGCAATGGATACAAGTACATACTAAATTCTACACCGAGTTTGAACCAAAAATCCCTTAGCTTTGGTAACTAGTAACTGCCGATTATAAGAACTGGTGGGTGCGAGTAGTTGTATATGGATCCATAGGGCTTGACATCCCCGTCTGTTCCAGGTATAGAAACCCTAGCCTAAACTATAAAACAGACGTATGTTATTTGAGTTTAGTGCACGTTTAGTACACGTTGGTTGACGTGTATTGTACATATTGGTTGCATGTATGTTAAAACAGGGGTACTTATTATATATACGTTAAAGTTTAGTTACCAGGGTGCTCAATCTTGTAGAATATTTTGATAAACTTTTCTGGAAGAAACAACTGAAATCTTGTGATCCACCTTTATATAAAGATTATGTGCAACATTAAAACTATGAATTCACCAACCTTTGTGTTGACACTTTTAAGCATTTTTATTCTCAGGTTCCTAGAAGTCTTCCACTGTTTGCTTATACGTTATACAAGCTATGTGCATGGAGTCATACATGCTTTATTCGAGAAAACTTTGCATTCACAAAATCATCACCATGTATCTTATTTGACTGTATTGTCAACGGATGTATTGTTAGAAACTATTATATACGATGATTGTTTATACGTAGAAATCATCAGACGTCGAAAACCTTGGATTTATATATTCATTTATGGTGTACCTTTTCAAAAGAATGCAATGTTTACAAAACGTATCATATAGAGGTCAAAACCTCACTATGAAATCAATGAATGATGTATTCGTCCAAAGGGATTTGGATGGATCGTCACACATACACTGAATCACTAGTATAGTCTTACTGACATGACACACCCGTCTATTAACTATACTACCAATCACAACAATGGGCCTTAACCCATTTCCATCAAGGCAACACCATGTGAAAGGGTTGACCTCTTTCATCAAGACAACACCATTACGATATCACTGGGTGAGCACATAGTCACATATAATCACTTACACTAGTCATAGACTACACTACACAGTCTATTTATAAACATGGCACATGAAGCGACACGTCCTAATCCATAAGGACGAATACAATAACATATGGTTACATCGCGAGGCATTTGACCTATATATGATAAATTTTACAAACATTGCATTCGTTTTTAAAAGACAAACTTTCATTACATAGAAGTTGGCAGGCATGCCTACCATTTCATAATATCCAATTATAAATGACCTAATCTGTCATTTACTTAATAATAATCTTTATTGAACTTAACGACTTGAATGCAACGTCTTTTGAAATATGCCATGAATGACTCCAAGTAATATCTTTAAAATGAGCAAATGCACAGCGGAAGATTTCTTTAATACCTGAGAATAAATATTCTTTCAAGTGTCAACCAAAAGGTTGGTGAGTTCATTAGTTTATCATAAACAATTATTTTCAATAATATAATAGACCACAAGATACTCATATTTCGAAAACAATTTGTGCAGGTCTGCTCACAGCTGTAAAAATCATTCATACGAAATTAACACCTGGTAATCGACATTAACAAAATGCATCTAGAATATCCCCCGCATACAGGCATTTCGCAAACTGCATGCAAACAGTATACAAACAGGCCACTCTTTTAAAAATGACGGTTGTGTACACCTCACAAACATGTCATTCCTTTTAAAGTTGGCGGTTGTATACTAAAATCAAAGTACTAAAGCAGTTCAAATTCTCTGACTGGGGCTTGTCAAGGCCCATAGATCTATCTTTAGGATTCGCGTCAATTTGGGGGTCTGTTCCCAAATTCTTAGATTACCAGATGATGCGGTAGCGGAGTGGTATAAAATACTATTAAATTTTTGCAGGAAATACTATTAAATACGATACAATTTTACACAAGATATTTATTTATTTATAGAATGGATATACTTAAACCTTGCTACAACACTTATAGGCAGTGTACCTAATCGTACAGTAGTGTAGTTTTTAGTAAGTCCGGTTCGTTCCACAGGGAAAATCTTTAAACAAAGCTTAACGCTATATTAGTTTACTTTTATAAAAATACAAATATATATATATATATAAGTAATATTATTATTATAAAGGGGGGTTTTTACCGTTTAATGACCGGTTTGTCGATTTTAAAACTTTAGTCGCAGTTAAAACTAAATGTAAAATATTAAAAATGAATACAAGACTTAAATTAAAGCATAAAGTAAATAATGATAATGAAATTGCGAATAATAAAAGTGCGATAAAATAAACTTGCGATAATTAAAAAGTACGATAATTAAAAGTGCAATTAAATACAATAATAATAAAAATGCGATATTTAGAAGTGCAATTAAATATAAAATAAAGGAAATTAAATATGAAATAAAAGAATTATGCTTATTTAAACTTCCGTAATCATGATGTTTGACGTGTTGATTTTTGTTTTATGCCCATGGGTTAATTGTCCTTTGTCCTGAATTATTTAATATGTCCGTCTGGTTTTTGTCCATAACAGTCCATCAGTCATAAATATAAAATGCGAGTGTCCTCGTCAAATTATCCTTATACCCGAAGTTAAATATTCCAACTAATTGGGGATTTAAACTGTAACAAGATTTTAATACTTTGTTTAATAATTACACCAGGATGTCGACTGAGTGTAACCCAAGGTTTTAATATTTTGTTATCAATTATACCAAGTGTCCTTGTACATAACTTCACCCCTGTTTTAATTATTCTAGTGGTTATTAATCCATTCTCGTGTCCGGTTAAATGAACGATTATTCGTACATATAAATACCCCGCCCATCGTGTCCGATTGAGTTTATATGGTAATTTATAGGGACGCCCAATTGTAAATCTTTATATTAACATTAACAAACTATCATTTAGTTAAACAAATATAAAGCCCATTAATAGCCCATAGTCTAATTTCCACAAGTGTCGTTCTTTTGTCCAAACCTCAATTATGGTACAAAGCCCAATTACCCAATTTTAGTAATTAGCCCAACATCATGATTACTTCGTTTTAAATAAGCATAATAATAACTTAGCTACGAGACATTAATGTAAAAAGGTTGAACATAACTTACAATGATTAAAAATAGCGTAGCGTTACACGGATAGAATTTCGACTTACACCCTTACAACATTTGCTAACATACCCTTATTATTAGAATTATAATTAAAATTAAAATATAAATTATAAATATATATATATATTTTACGTATGAGAAGAAGAAGAAAAAGATGATGATTTGCGATCAGAATTCGGTTGCTTTTATAGGGATTTTTGACTTTTGGGGCTCCGCGACTCGCGGCATTTTTGCCTTCAAAATCCGCGAGTCGCGGAGATTGAAATCACAGCTCACAACTTTGGAGTCTTTCTCTGCCGACGGTTTGTATTTATAAATATAATATATATATAATTAATATAATTAATTATATATTATATTATATTTATATACATAGTTAACTTGTAATTTTTAGTCCGTTGCGTCGAGCGTTGAGAGTTGACTCTGGTCCCGGTTCCGGATTTTCGAACGTCATTGCGTACAATTTAATATCTTGTACTTTGCGTTTTGAATCTTGTACTCTTGTAATTTCGAGACGTTTCTTATCAATAATTGGAACCTCTTTGATTGTCTTTTGTACTTTTGAGCTTTTTGGTCGTTTGCGTCTTCAATTCGTCGAATCTGTCTTTTGTCTTCACCTTTTATTATTTAAACGAATATCACTTGTAAATAGAACAATTTCAACTAAAAGCTTGTCTTTCTTGAGGAATAATGCTATAAAATATATGTTCGTTTTTAGCATTATCAAATATTCCCACACTTGAGCGTTGCTTGTCCTCAAGCAATATCGTCTTAAAATACTAGAATCACTTCTTTATTCTTCACACTTTGTACATCAGTGATTTTTATACGGTGGTATAAACAATGGTAGTAACGATATGGTTTACAGTCCCACATGACTATAAAAATTTAGATCCATTAAGGAAATTAGATCTTTATGAAAACATTTGATCTTTTGAAATCTAGTTTTTACCCTAGATAAGTTTTCCGGAATAACCCTTTACCGGTGTTTGCAAAATATTTTTGTGGGTTTGGTGGGTTTCAGATTTGAAAATTTTAGCTCAAAACTTATGGTTTTGTGTCACCCACTTGCTAACCTTGTATTTGGAAAGCAACACGTCCAGTTCACTTGTCCCGTATATTACCTTTCGGTAAACTACCGTCCGGTTGTAAAGGAAAGCGTTGAACAAGCAACTGTTAAGGCTATGTCCCCTGACATGCTTTTAATTATGGTCTATAACGTGTCGAACGCAATTACTATCCTTGGTAGGAGCAATAGTAAAGCTCACCCTTATGATTTTTCGGTCTGGCACAAGGTCCTGTCTTTGACCATGCTATGCAACCACTGTTCTTACGGTTGACACCCGATTTAGTTCAGGTGACCTAATGAATTCCAGGTGAATTCCTAGGATTTTACGTTCAATGGTAATGAACGCATTGAAAATAGGGTTTTCAGAAAACAAATCGGTTTGTAATTTTGATCAAAATATTTTCTCGTTCAAGCTCGAGTTTAGATATCATTGAATTCCATGAGTTTGAATTCTCAATCTTTAAGGTCAATCTCTATGATTGAGTAATATCAGTCTTAAAAGCTGATTTTTTAATCTTTAAGGAGATTATCCTTTCTGGGGATCTGATTCATTAGTCTTATCCAGCTAATTTGCATGGTGCCCCCCATTGTACAAGATAAATCCTTCTCATGGTTAGGATAAATCTGACCACTTAGCGATCCTGTTTAATGCTGAGGTCCGTGGATTTCCTGCTGATTTTAGTGATGACTTTTCTAGATTTTTCGTCAACCTACAGCTGGTCTGGACGACAACTTCATGACCTAAATCAAGAAGCGCGTGTCTTTTTCGAAAGACTTTACTTCCTTTTAATGATGGAATTGATTCATCGTGTAGATCCATCTCTTCTTTTCTTTCATCGGGTAAAACATTTTAGTTTAGTCCAAAGCAAAAGTATTTTCAGTTATTTGTTACAGATATATGTGACATTTGTTTAAGATAACTTGGTAGATTTTCCCACACTTGGCTTTTATTTTCCTTTTTATCGTCCTCTATTCCATTTTAAATGAATTTTAACATTTTGGTTTGTTTCTCAATTTATGTCCTTTCCGAGGTAATAATAATTTCGGTGTTAAAACCTAGTTTTATCGTTCATAAATATGTATAAACATGATTTTGAGTTCATTTAATTGAAAATTTTGAAAAATTTTACTAGAATTGGGTAGTCAGTATATAAGACTAGGGCTGTTCTTTATTATCAGAGAGCACTAGATTCTAATACAACTACTGCTTTACTAGTATTTTTAATGGTAACCAAGTGTATAAAGTAAAAAATTTTAAAATCCGAAAGAATTTAACCCCTTCCCACACTTAAGATCTTGCAATGCCCTCATTTGCAAGAAATCAGTAACAATTTAAATTATTGAGGGTGATTTGTGTGAAAATGATTAAATTTTTTACCAAAGTTTCCAAATATATTGGCGTTTGTTTGCTGAATGATAAATGGTGCACATCATTTATTCATTCCGTCTTGTTGTTATTTCACATATATTTTGCATCTTGTAGTCAAAATTAGTTGCTTTTGCTGAACTTAATGCCAGTCTTTGAAAATGCGTTCTTTTACCCTGTTGTGTACATAAAACAAACTGCAAACATATATACATATTTTTGAAGTTTGGTATATTACCCCACATTCAAAAATTATTAAAAATCTAAGAATAAAAGTTAGATAATTATAAAAATGATTACAATATTAACAAAAGTATTAAATGTATCAATAATTACAAATTACAAAAAAAAAAAAATAAGTATACTAGGGATGATACTGGTACCAATAGGGGTTCCAGGCATAATCATAGGTGCTATAGAATGCTTCGGCAGGGTTATACGTAGGATACGGTGGTTGCATCTCTATAGTCCAGGGAGGGAAGATGGGTTTCGGTGTAGGAATATAGTTTCTACCTATATGTTGGCAATGAGCTATGATTTGGTTCTGATGAACTTGCCAATCCTCAAATGCTCTCTGTCTAGCATTTTCGTACTCCTGAGAAGCTATAAACCTCTGCATTTCTTGCATCTCATTCCCCCCTCCTACATTACCTTGCTGTTGGTTTCTCTCAACCTGTGGATGTCTACCATGGTATGGTACTGCGGCGTTATTTCGCCTCTTCAAAACTTTCGCACCATGGTATACATTTAAACCTATAGTATCGTGGGGTTCTGGTTCTTCTACTAATAATCCCCCCCAAATTATATCCACACCGAGATATTCACCAATCAAAGTAATAAAAATACCACCTCCTATTATGCTATGCGGTCGCATCCCCCGAACCATAGCTGATAAATAATAACCCACACAATATGGTATACTTACAGCGCTTTGTGGGTCTCGAATACACATATGGTAAAACAAATCTTGTTCATTTACCTTTTCCTTGTTCTTACCCCTTTGTGTAATCGAATTAGCTAAAAACCTATGAATCACTCTTAATTCGGCTCTATCTATATCCAAATAAGAGTAATTTCCCCCTTTGAAATGGTGATGGCTTGTCATTTGACTCCACACACCGTGTGTATCAAAATTTTCATCTATCTTTCTACCGTTTAGTATCAACCCTCTACAATCGGCAGATGCTAACTCCTCAGGCGTATATATACGTAAAGCCTGAGCCATGTCCAGTAAAGACATGTGGCGCATCGAACCGCCTAACAAAAATCTAATAAAAGAACGATCGGTTAAACTAGCTACCCGATCATTCAACTCTATACTACACAACAATTCTTCACACCATACTTTATATACAGGTCTACGCATGGTGAATAAACGTACCCAGTCATTAAAAGTAGAATTACCATACCTCTGTACAAGTAATTCCCTAATTGGCCCGGCCAATTCTACAGCTTCTAAGGGTCCCCATTCTATGACCCTCGGTACCTCAACAACCTTAGAATGAAGAGTATGCAAACCCCTTTGATATTTTGGATAATCTATCCAAAGTCTGTCAAATCTCAGGTTCGGGTGCAACTCTTCCAAGTGCATATCAGAAAAGGTCATGACTGGATGAGGTATATCCTGCTTGTAGTAGTTATCCACCTCCTGTTGTTCCGCATTCTCAGCAGGAGTATTGCGGGCTTGGGATGAAGATTCACCCCTTTCAGTCTGCAAAACACATCAAACACAAATTTTGTGCATCCAAATATGCATTAGTGTCAGCAAAATCATCAATCAAAATAATTACAATGACATTATCAATTTATATCAAACTTAAGCTTATTTTCATATTTTCATCAAATCTACACTTTTTCAAATAAGCATATACGAAAATGTTCGCCAAGTTCATAATCATTCAACTCAAATAACATGTCAAAATAATCATTACTAGCAATTAAACAAGTCTCAAATGGCATTATCTTTCAAAAATCAAGTTCATGAATTTTAGACTTGAAAAAGTCCACTTTAATTCTCAAAATCATGTTTAGGCTCAAAGTTTGGATCATTTAACTACCTAGACATGTTACAATACTCAATTTAGTAACAATTCATGACAAAAATCGGCCATAACCTGTTTATATCAAAAAGCCCCAAATTGCTCAAGAACACAAACCCTAGATTATTCAAAATTTGAAGTTTAAGGCTTCTAATCATGTTAAATAGCATCAATCTAGGTTATACAAGTATAATACATAAACAATTTAAGCATAATTACACTAAAAAGCATCAAAATCAAATTGGGGAAAAAATGGCTCAAGAACACTAATTTCGGATTAAATGGTGTTTAGGTGTAGAAATTTACCGTTTTTCTTGAGTAATTCCTAGATAGCATCCTTCTCAACATGATTTTAGTAAAAGATTTGGTGATTAACGGTTAAAAATTGTGATTTTTGGGGTGTATTTTTCGGGTTTTTGTGGAGTTTGTTCGCAGTTATTTTGCTGTTGTGGGGAGTGAACTGATCAGTTGCAGCTCTTTATTTTTTTTCTGTAATCCGGTACTCCCGCGACTCGCGGCATTTAAGCCTTCAAACTCCGCGAGTCGCGGAGTTTGCTATATTTTTTTTTTTTATAATCATTAACTTATGAAACAATTAAGTACTTAATTTTAAAATTTTGTTTCCCTTGTTATTTAGGACGAGGTCGTTTCGGATCGATGTCCTAGTCCGTCCCTCGACAAAATTTTAAAATTTGTCTTTTTGTAGCGATTGTTTTAAAAGCTAAGATTTTTGGATTTTTTCAATGTTTTTGGCATACTTTAATTCAATAAGATTAAAAATAATGATAATAAAAGTTCTCGTCCCTCCCTCGGGTAAAGCAATTTCGGTTCAAAGACCTAGTCTTCAACTTACGACGAATTTTAAAAATCATATTCTTAACTTAATGAGATAAAGTAAATTTTTGTTTTTAAATTCACACAACTTAAATATAAAATTCAAAATTAATATTAAAAATTCACACCAAACTTAAAATTTGAAATGCATAAAATTAAAAATTCATATTTTAAAAATTAAAAGTTCACACCAAACTTAATTTAAAAATTCATATTATAAATTCACACCAAACTTATATTAATTTTTTCAAATATTTACAATTTTAAAAATATTGATTTTACAAAGTTTACAATATTTATAAAGGGTTCAAATATTAATTTTAAAAACATGGTAAAAATAAAATTAAAAATCTTTTTGTCTTTTTATCCCACTTTAATCAATCAAATATTATCAAAAATATGCGCCCCTCTTTTCGGTAAAGTAATTTCGGTTCCAAGACCTAATTTAACTCATGACGAATTTTTGAAATATTTTGGGTTGATTGATTAAAGATATTTATACCTTAAGAATAAACGTTAAATTTCGCAGTGATGTAATAAATTTTTGAATGATATCAATAATTTCGGTCGCCAAACCTAATTTTATTCAATACCAATTTAATACTTTTTAGCGAACAAATTAGCGTTTATTATCAAAAGGTTAAAAATAAAAATAAAAATAAAAACTGTACAGACATACCTGTGAAATAGATTTCTTAGTTATATGATCTATCCCATTCATAAGATAGTCGGTTTAATTGGTTTTCCATGGCTACATAGGCGTAACCTCGAGCATTCAGTGTCTTTTCTTCTAAACATATGAACGGTCCGTCTCTGCATAAAGTAACAAATTCGGTATTTGAATAGGTTTGATTATTTGAACATTTACCTCCATGTGACCATTTTCCGCATTTGTGACATCTTTCTAGGTGTCGTGCTCTTCTTTTCGCTGCGGATTTTGATTTTCCTTTACCAAATTGTAACTTATTATCTTCGCATCTGGATTCTTTTCTAACTCCGTCCATTCTTTCTCTGATTACTGATACTATTTCACTTGGTAGTATATCATTATTTCTTTTAGTGATCAAAGCGTGTAGCATTAGACCATGGTTTAGTTCACAGGCAGTCTTCATTTTGTAAAAACCTAAAAAAAATAAAAATTCAGAATGGGGGGAGAAGACTAGTTCTTTAGGGTCTGCTAGGGAAAGACCATTCGGGTTCCATTTTCGAGAACTACACGAAAACAGACAATCTAACTCTAACAGAAATACATATTATCCTTTAAAGACTTGATTCTCCCCACACTTAGTTAGCTGTGGTGTCGAAATTGTGATTAACTTCGTTGTCGACTTCCATCGGACCATGTATGTAATGTTTAACTCTGTGACCATTAACTTTAAATTCAATCCCATTTGAATTTATTAATTCTATCGTTCCGTATGGGAAAACTCTTTTGACTATGAATGGTCCAGACCATCTTGATTTCAATTTTCCAGGAAATAGCTTGAATCGTGAATTGAAAAGAAGAACTCTGTCTCCTTCTTTAAATTCTTTTGAACTTCTGATTCTTTTATCATGCCATTTCTTCGTTCTTTCTTTATAGATTAACGAATTTTCGTATGCTTCATGTCTTAATTCTTCTAATTCATTTAGTTGACTTAATCGTAGACGTCCAGCTTCATATAAATCAAGATTACATGTCTTCAAAGCCCAAAATGCTTTGTGTTCAATTTCTACTGGAAGATGACATGCTTTTCCATAAACAAGTCTAAAAGGTGTGGTTCCAATTGGAGTTTTGTAGGCTGTTCTAAAAGCCCAGAGTGCATCCTCCAATTTAATGGACCATTCCTTCGGATTTGATCCTACGGTTTTCTCTAGAATACGTTTTAAAGCTCGGTTGGTATTTTCAACTTGTCCACTTGTTTGTGGATGATATGCGGTGGAGATTTTATGAGTTACTCCATATCTTTTAAGAACTTTCTCAAGTTGATTATTACAGAAATGAGTACCCCGATCACTTATTAAAGCTTTCGGTGTTCCAAACCTTGCAAAAAGACGTTTTTAAAAGTTGACTACAACTCGTGCATCGTTAGTTGGGAGAGCTTGTGCTTCCGCCCATTTAGATACATAATCAATGGCTACGAGTATATATAGATTATTATGAGATTTTGGAAATGGACCCATAAAGTCAATACCCCAAATGTCAAATACTTCACATACTTGAATGACATTTTGTGGCATTTCATCACGTTGACTTATTTTTCCGGCCCTTTGACAAGCATCACAGGATTTGCAAAGAAGGTGTGCGTCTTTGTAAATTGTAGGCCAATAGAATCCAGCTTCATAAACTTTTCTTGCTGTTAGTTGAGGCCCATAATGCCCTCCTGTTGGTCCTGTGTGACAATGGTTTAAAATTTTACTAGCTTCATCTCCAAATACACATCGGCGTATTATTCCATCGGGACAACTTTTAAACAGATGTGGATCTTCCCAGAAATAGTGTTTTATATCACTGAAGAATTTCTTTCGTCTTTGGTACGATAATCCTTTTTCAAGGAATCCACAAACTAAGTAGTTTGCATAGTCTGCAAACCATGGTATTTCATTATAATCTATCTTCAATAGATATTCATCAGGAAAGTTGTCTTGTATGGCCGATTCATTTAGAACTTCTAACTCGGGATTTTCAAGACGAGAAAGATGATCAGCGGCGAGATTTTCTGCTCCTCTTTTATCTCGGATTTCAATATCAAATTCTTGTAAGAGTAAGATCCAACGGATTAATCTTGGTTTAGCATCTTGTTTTGAAAATAAGTATCTAAGAGCAGAATGGTCGGTATAGACCACCGTTTTTGCTAGAACGAGATATGATCGAAATTTGTCAAAAGCAAATACAATAGCAAGGAGTTCTTTTTCAGTAGTTGTATAGTTCGTTTGTGCTCCTTGTAATGTCTTACTAGCATAATATATAGGTTGAAATCGTTTTTCAATCCTTTGTCCTAAAACGGCTCCCATTGCAAAATCACTTGCATCGCACATTAGTTCAAATGGTAGATTCCAATTTGGTGTTATCATGATCGGCGCATTAGTGAGTTTCTCTTTAAGAATATTAAAAGATTTGATACACTCATCTGAAAAGATGAATGGAGCATCCTTTTCTAGGAGTTTATTCATAGGAGTGGCAATTTTAGAAAAATCTTTTATGAAACGTCGGTAAAAACCGGCATGCCCTAGAAAACTCCTAACTCCTCTAACATTGGTGGGATGTGGAAGTTTAGCAATTACATCTACTTTAGCTCTATCCACTTCAATTCCTTCTTTTGAAATTTTATGTCCAAAAATGATGCCTTCTTTAACCATGAAATGGCATTTCTCCCAATTAAGTACTAGATTTGATTTTTCGCATCTAATTAGCATTCGTTCCAGATTAACTAGACATGATTTAAATGTATCACCGAAGACTGAAAAGTCATCCATGAATACTTCCATGCATTCTTCTATCATGTCGTGAAAAATCGCCATCATACACCTTTGAAAGGTTGCAGGGGCGTTGCAAAGTCCAAATGGCATGCGTTTGTAAGCAAAAGTACCATAAGGGCATGTGAACGTGGTTTTCTCTTGATCTTCGGGTGCTATTGGAATTTGAAAATATCCGGAAAATTCATCTAGAAAACAATAGTAACTATTTCCGGCTAATCTTTCCAACATTTGATCTATGAAATGTAAGGGAAAGTGATCTTTTCTGGTGGCGTCATTTAATTTTCTATAATCAATACACACACGCCATCCTGTTACAGTCCTAGTAGGAATAAACTCATTTTTCTCATTTGTAATGACAGTCATGCCACCCTTCTTCGGCACGCATTGAACTGGGCTTACCCATGGACTATCAGAAATTGGATATATCAAACCTGCATCTAGCAGTTTAATAATCTCTTTCTTAACTACATCTTGCATATTAAGATTTAGTCTTCGTTGGCGTTGCACATACGTTTTATGACCTTCTTCCATAAAGATTTTATGTGTGCAATACGAAGGACTTATTCCTTTAATATCATGAATCTTCCATGCAATGGCTGGTTTATGAGCTTTCAACACAGAAATGAGTTGTGATTTCTCATTTTCAGTAAGAGAAGACGATATTATTACAGGTAATTCAGATTCACCATGTAAATAAGCGTATTCCAAATGGTTTGGAAGTGGCTTTAACTCTAATTTCGGAGGTTCTTCTATCGATGATTTGTATCGATATCTGTCTTCTTCTTTTAGCATTTGAATTTCTTCTGTTGTTGGTTCATATCCATTAGCTATAAGTGTAGCTAACATTTCAGCTTCATCAATTGGTTCATTACCTTCTCCTAAAGAACATTCTCCTGTTCCTTGTAATTCTGGAAATTCTTCTAATAATTCTGCATGTGCATCTATAGTTTGAATATAATAACATGTATCATCTGCAGATTGTGGTTGTTGCATTGCTCTATCAACTGAAAAGGTAACACTCTCATCCTCTATACTTAGGGTCAATTTCTTACCGAACACGTCTATCATTGCTTTAGCCGTGTTTAAGAATGGTCTTCCTAATATGAGAGGAACTTGAGAATCTTCTTCCATGTCCAGAACAACAAAATCTACTGGAAATACTAAAGTACCAACTTTAACTAGCATGTTCTCCATTATCCCTCTAGGATATTTTATTGATCTATCGGCTAGTTATATGCTTATTCTGGTTGGTTTCAATTCTCCAAGGTCTAGTTTAGTGTATAGTGAATACGGCATTAGATTTATACTAGCACCTAAGTCTGCCAATGCTTCTATTGAACTAAGACTACCTAGAAAACATGGAATTGTGAAACTTCCTGGATCAGATAGTTTTTCTGGTATCTTATTCAACAGCACTGCTGAACAATTAGCATTCATAGTAACAGCCGAGAGTTCTTCCATTTTCTTTCTATTTGAAATTAGATCTTTCAAGAATTTAGCATATCTAGGCATTCCTGAAATCACATCAATGAAAGGAAGATTTACATTTATCTGTTTAAACATATCCAAGAATTTGGATTGCTCGGCTTCAAGTTTCTCTTTCTTCATTTTACTCGGGTAAGGAAGTGGTGGTTGGTATGGTTTAACATAAGGTTTATCCTTAACTGTGTTATCTTCATTAACCTTTTCAACTACCGGTTCTTTTTCCTTATCTTGATCAGGTTGTGGTTCTTGTGGAGTAGGAATGGCTTCATCAGAAGTTACAGGTATTTCAGGTGGTTTAAGTGTTGTACCACTTCTTGTGGTAATGGCTTTAGCTGTTTCATTCCTGGGGTTAGCATTTGTATCACTAGGTAGACTTCCCGGTTTTCTTTCACCTATTAACCTTGCTAGGTTACTTACTTCTTGTTCCAGATTTTGAATAGAAGCTTGTTGATTTCTAAATGCTTGAGCATTTTGTTCATTAGTTTGTGATAATGCTAAAAACGAACATATATTTCATAGCATTATTCCTTAAGAAAGACAAGATTTTAGTTGGTATTGTTCGTTTTACAAGCGATATCCGTTTAAATTTTAAAAAGAGAAGATAAAAGGCAGATTCGACAAATTGAAGACAAAAAGGTCCAAAGAGCTAAAAAGTACAAGATACAATTAAAAAGGTTCAAAATATTGATGAGGAACGTCTCAAAATGACAAGAGTACAAGTTACAAGACGCAAAGTACACGATATAAAATAATACGCGAAGACGTCCGAAAATCCGGAACCGGGACCTGAGCCAAGAAGAAACGCCCGACGCAACGGACCAAAAATATCTAGTCTACTATGCACAAGAATATAATATAATATATATATAATTATATATAATTATATATTATATATATTATTATTATTATATTACGTCGGCAAGAAGAAAACAAAGCATTTTGGCTGGATCCAGGGTGGCCATGCGACTCGCATGGCCAGAGGCACAAATCCATGCGAGTCGCATGGAGTGAAAATGTTGGTCAGGTCCTATATAAAGCCAGTTTTCTGCCGAGTTTTATACATATAATTTTAATCTCTCTCAATATATACGATATATATATATATAATTTATATTTTAATTTTAATTATAATTCTAATAATAAGGGTATGTTAGCGAATGTTGTAAGGGTGTAAGTCGAAATTCTGTCCGTGTAACGCTACGCTATTTTTAATCATTGTAAGTTATGTTCAACCTTTTTATATTAATGTCTCGTAGCTAAGTTATTATTATGCTTATTTAAAACGAAGTAATCATGATGTTGGGCTAATTACTAAAATTGGGTAATTGGGCTTTGTACCATAATTGGGGTTTGGACAAAAGAACGACACTTGTGGAAATTAGACTATGGGCTATTAATGGACTTTATATTTGTGAAGACCCGTCCTAATCCATCCGGACGAAGTCTTCAACATCTGGTTCCATTGCGATGATCGGCTCCAAATAAGGTCCTTAATATGAGCAAATGCACAGCGGAAGATTTAATTCGTACCTGAGAATAACATGCTTTAAAACGTCAACATAAAGTTGGTGAGATATATAGGTTTGATGCTAGCAGCGTTATAACTATGGAACACAAGATTTCATATATAAACATTTTAATAAAAATATTCTAAGTGGTTGAGCACTTGGTAACCATACTTAACATTTAATCACGTCGCATATTCCCTTTATTATGAAATCTTACTACACCGTACCAAGTGTAGTCACGAAACGAAGTACTGTGCAACCGTTGAATACTGGTCGTCCAGTCCGGTTGGGGTTGTCAGGCCCGATAGATCTATCAACAGGATTCGCGTTTACAATACCGCTGTAAATAGTAGTTACCAAGCTACAGGGAAGTATGCCAGTGGTACAACTCAACGTAGAATATATTTTTCAGTTACTTGTGTCCATAACGTAAATCAATTATAAAAACAGCGCATGTATTCTCATCCCAAAAATATTTACAGTTAAAAAGGGACTATATACTCACCATACTGTATTTTGTAGTAAAAATACATATAACATCATTGAACATGTATAAGGTTGGCCTCGGATTCACGAACCTATATCAGGTATATATATTAACACATATAATAATAATAACTAACAAGTTTATATATTAATAATCTTAGTACAACACATGTTATATGTATCCTATATACTTTAAGTAGTAATTATTTATTTCTATAATACATTTATTAATATAATAAATCCTTATTAAAGTAGTTTAATAATATAATATTTATCATTTATTATTTATTATAACATTTTAAAAATAGAAGTTTATGTCAAGTTTTATATATAATAAGAATAAATATATATATATATATATATATATATATATATATTTATATTATTGATATATAGCTTACTTAATATTATTTTAATTATAAAAACTTAGTAATATGTAATATTAATATATTTGTAATGTATTTTTAAGAAAATATTGATTTATATTAATAACAATATTAGTAATAAAATAATGATAAAAATGATGATAATTGTAATAAAAATAATAGTATTTCTAATGATAATTTTAATGAAAATAATTGTTTTAATAATAAATTTTAAATTTAATAATAATTAATAATTTTATTGATATTGATAAATTTTATCACTAATAATAATTTTAATGATAATGAAAATATTACTTTTAAATAAAATGATAATTCTCATAATTTTAATTATAATGATTATAATGATATTAATAACAATTCTGATAATAATAATAATAATAATAATAACAATAATAATAATAATAATAATAATAATAATAATAATAAATGATAATAAATGATAATAATGATAAATAATAACTACCTTAAATGGATTTCCAGTAAAAAGGTAATATATATGGCAGTGACCAGACTCGATCTTGTGACCCCGTGATCAGACAACAGCACCCCAAACCAATCGAACCACTTTGTTTTTCTTATTTAATCCCTATTTATCTAAATATAAACCCCGTACTATATCTGTTTCTTTCCATCTTCCTATCACAAACGAAATTTGCCAGGTTTAATCCATTAATCCATCAGAAAATATGAAATCAGTTTTTAGGATATGAGATTGATATATAACGATTTATAATTGTTGTTTTAAAAGAAAGGGAAACGGGAAAAATTCAAAACCCATCAGGGTCTGGTGCTCGAAAATAATCAATGAACTCCCCATTTGATTTCGAAAATAAATTGGTTTTTAGCTCTTGATTTCTAAATGAATTATGTAGGAAATCATTACTCAAACCTCCTGGGATTGTCAATTATGCCGGAACCAAACTCTAAAACATCAATTTTCGATTAAAGAACATCTGTTTAACCATTTTAACTCAAACTTTGACTCAAAAATCAATAACTAATATAAACAATGGAAACCTGAAAATTGGCAGATAGATTGAGTAGGTTATTCCAAACGTGACTGCGTTTTTACATTGGGGAAATTTATTAAAATTCGATTTTTAGTTGTAAAGGTGAAGAACAGAGTTATATGAATACGGGAATTTTGGGTTACATGACAAATCGATTCTGACAGAATTATATACGCTGTATCTGATTAAGAAGTTGAAGAACACGAAGTTAATTTATCAATATGTTTTGAGGAATCGATGGATTTATATTGAGGGAGATGTCGACAATGAAATCACGGGCTAAACAGAAATCTAAAACAGAATCCTAAGCTAATTATCAGTTTTATATCTTTATTATTTATTTATTATTTAAATAGATATCTGAATTTCTATTTTTATTAATTTAGATCTTTATTTATATAACTATATTTTATATAATTGTATGTATATAAATGTATATATATCTCTTTTATTAAATTTCCATAACTATAGTTATTAATATAATTCTAAAAAAAATAATAGATAAAAAAATATTAATAAGTTGCTTCATAATATTAATATCAATAATTAAGAGTGTTAATAATTTTAGTAATAATAATAGTATTAATGATACTTCATTATATTAATATTAATGTTACATATTAATAATAATACTAATTATAATAATAATAATAATAATAATATTACTAATTATAATAATTACCATAAAATGTATAACAATAATATTGTTAATACTATTAACAATACAATATCATTAATAATATATTATTTCTTATTATTATTATATATATATACATACATTTGTATATAATTGTTCGTGAATCGTCAGGCATGGTCAGAGGGTAACTGATTATCCGGACATAGATTTCAAACTTTCTAGACTCAACATTAGGGTTTTTGCTTATTGTGTCGGAAACATATAGAGTTTAAGGTTAAAATTTGGTCAGAAATTTCCGGGTCGTTACAGTACCCACCCGTTAAAGAAATTTCGTCCCCGAAATTTGATCGAGGTTGTCATAAATAACAATAGGAATGTTTTCATGACGAATATGAGGTGATAATGGAGTTTTATCATTATTGGGGGATATTGATAAAACGATTCGATTATGTGAAGCGCATGAGTGAAGCTATCACAAAAGAATGAAATGAGTGAATATGAAATTGTTTTAACCGATGACGTAGTTATGATTGATTCCCGAAATTTACGGGATTTAAAGAAAATCTTAAGTAATAAGATTTGGTTCTTCGGCGATCAGGATCTTCTTTGATTTAATGCGACAATTTGTTTCGATTTCTTTATCGGATATTTCACTATAAATCCACTTCTTCGTTTTCTTTTTTTTTTTTTTTTCACAATTCACATCTTCTATTCTTTCTCCCTTGATTCATACTTTAAAGTATTCTTTAAAATGCTCCATCCCGTTCTGATTCTTGATATACTTCTAACTTTCATATCTTTCATTCTTCTCTTTCATCTGCCGCCAGAAGAATCTATTCACTTTTATGATTTCCTTGGAATTATAATGTTTCTAATTCTTCCATGTCTTTACGTTGCAATACGTATTGATATACACGGTTTGTAGTTTCTGAGTGATTGCTGGGTTTTATATCTTCCCTTATACTTCGATGTCCTTGCTTTTGTTTTCTGTAATCATTATCATCCACAGTTAATACTCTCTTCCATTTACTGCGATTTATACTCCAATTTCTATTTCGGAGCTTCATTCTTTTTCTTTTCCTCCTTTTCAACTAAGCATCTTTTGTAATGGTCCGGAATTCGTAGGTGTGAAATTCGAAATGAATATAGTTAATGTCCTAAGAGAGAATTGGTAATGGCACGATTTTTGATTTGTCAAATTACCAGAATATCCTGGAAAAGACCGAATCATCAAGAGAATATTCTCTTGATATGTTTAGAGATTGGATAGATTGTAAGAGCCGTGTAACATGGCACATGATGATGGTACTGTGAATCATCACATTCCATTAGAAACGCAGCATGACTTACTGTAATATAATGAAGTTGATCAAGTTTCATTATATTATACTAATTCACGCATCAGTTCCCAACACTGCTTCAAAACATTCATATTTTAAACTTGAAGATTTCAGAATTTAGAACTAACACAGTTTCTTTTATGTTGTAACGCAGATATTACGGGGAGATAGATGATTGCAGATAGGAATAGTTGTGAAAATATCTTTAGAAATATGGAGAATATGTATAGCGGAAAATATGAAGATATCTTATAATATCTAAGATAAGATGATGATGAATAATATCATCTGAAAAAGTTTAGAATAAGGAGTAGGGTTCATACTGACGGTTTCAACAGACACTGAATCATTTGCATTATTTGAAGGCAGGTTCATTCCTTGTATTTGTTCTTTGTTTCCTTCACGGTTAGCTCAATCCATTTTTCAACACTAAATTTTCTATCGAGCGTTCCTAACATTTCCTTCTTTATCATCAAACTTTTGGCCATTTAGGTCATCTAAAATTTTACTGTTTCCTCTGCATTTAATGCAGTCATATCTGAATCGTCGATTATCAATCCGAGGTGTTTTTGGGAGAATTGTGTTTTTAGATGATTAAACGCTTATGATAGTATGGTGGAATATAAAAGGTTTTCCGATAACGATGACGCAAGGACAAGGTGTATATATCGAGGTTATAATAAGACTGGTCTTACTGAGAAGTCGAAGTTAATTTGCTGGAGCTGTGACAAAATTGGCTAATTTGGAAAGGGATTGTAAAGTTATTTTGGGTAATAATAACACTAAAGAAATTAACACTGCTACGTTGACTCAGTTTCCGAGAGTTTTTAGTTGCATAACTATATGCAAAAATCTTTTCTTCCGTAGATGAAGTGCGATTAGTTCAATTTCTCGATTGAGGGATTTTCAAAATTCATGAAAGATTTAAACGCAAATTGTAACTGTCGAGGTATAAATGAGGTTTAAGATGAAATCAAGTGGCAAGCTTGAAGAATTATTTAGTTTCATATGTTATAATCAATATTTTAATTTAATTCATTTTAATTGTCCAAAGTTAGCAGTCCAATAGTCCGATGGTTCAATGATTCATATATATAATTTAATATATAATATTCGAATTAAATAATACGTATCGTGACCCGTGTACCGGTCTCGGTGTCGATCACAACTCAAAGTATATATATATTTTGGAATCAACTCCGACCCTGTATAGCCAACTCCCACCTTCACATATAGAGTGTCTACGGTTGTTCCGAAATATATATATAGATGGGCCGATATGATAAGTCGAAACCTTGCATACGTGTCCCGTTATTTAAAGTGCGTAAATGTAAATAACAGAAATTAAATGACGATAAATAAAATTGCGACAATGTAAATTGCGATAATTAAATTGCGATAAATTAAATGTTAATCAGTTAGCTAGGATCAGTTAGCTGGAACAGTTAGCGTGGATTCTTAACAATATTTCAATTAATTAGTTCGTTTGTTTCTAACAAATTTTATTTATCCAATGTTTTCTTCATTATGCCACTTGTTGGATTATGATAGGTCAAAATCCAAATATGAAATTTAAACAGAATTGGTTATTCTGTTGTGAACAGATACGTATATCGGTGATTGTAAATAGGATAATAGATGATCGTTGAATCGGATTCGAAGAATGTACAATGTAACTTGTTAATGTGAAATCTAAATATTCCTCGGGTACTACCCACCCGTTAAAATATTTTCATCATTAACAGTTTGTACGAAAGAATTTTTAATTACGATCTTTATGAAAATATACTTGCATATATATTTTCTTTAGATGTAATTATGGATTTAATGAGTCAATAAGATTTTATACTCATTTGATTTACTGTTAGCACTTGATTACATGATCTCTAAAACATTAAAGATTACATAATTACCATGTCGAACGAAGTTATAAATGAGATAGAACGATAAGTAAAGCGAAGATAATCGATATAGAATGATATGTAAAACGAAGTTCATACTCGAAGTACAGATAGTGATATTGAGGTGAGTGATGTTGATATCCGAGGTACAAATTGTGATGTTGAGGTTTACGACGCGGTTGTGGTTGAGGGTGATATGGGTACTGTCGGTGTTGATGATGGTGGTACGGATTATGCTGCTGGTGCTGCTGCTGGTGTTTGTAACCTTCGCACCGTATTCTCCAAAGCCGTCACGCGAGCGCGAAGTTCGTTAACTTCTGCTAGTACACCGGGATGATTGGTGGTTGGAGTGAGCGAATGAACAAGATCTGAAATATGAGATAGTATATAATCATGACAAGATACTCTAGAAATGAGAGTGAAAATGGTTTCTCGAACAGGTTCGCCAGTAAGTGCTTCAGGTTCATCGCCAAGAGGGCAATTTGGTGGATGGAAGGGATCACCCTCTTCATGTCTCCAGTGACTTAGTATATTACGAACCCACCCCCAATTCATCCAGAATAGATGATGGGAGATTGGTTGATCCATTCCGGTGATGCTGCCTTCGGAGCTTGAATGAAAATCCATATCGGCATAGCTGTCATAATCTGAGGAATTTGAACTAGATGCGGAATCCATCTTGTATAATCGGAAAAATGAATTTTTGGTATGAAATAGATTATAGAAGTTAGATTTGGTACTCTTCTATACATACTTTACATATGTATATATAATACCAAAATCCCGTAAATTACGGAGAATCTTTGAAAAGATGTCAACTAAAGTCCAAAGTAACAGATATGCTAAAATATGAATTTTGTCTATACACTATCGATGCACTAAATGCAGTAAGACGTGTCTAGACTTAAGAATGATAAGCAGAAAATTTCCTAAGGATGATAAGCAGATGGTTTCCAACTAGATATGATAAGCAAAACTTTTGACATATAGACACGGTCAAAGTCCAGACTCATTAATGTATTTTAACAACTACTAGTCAGACACACTAATGCAAGACCTGGTTCGCTAAGACCAACGCTCTGATACCACCTGTGAAGACCCGTCCTAATCCATCCGGACGAAGTCTTCAACATCTGGTTCCATTGCGATGATCGGCTCCAAATAAGGTCCTTAATATGAGCAAATGCACAGCGGAAGATTTAATTCGTACCTGAGAATAACATGCTTTAAAACGTCAACATAAAGTTGGTGAGATATATAGGTTTGATGCTAGCAGCGTTATAACTATGGAACACAAGATTTCATATATAAACATTTTAATAAAAATATTCTAAGTGGTTGAGCACTTGGTAACCATACTTAACATTTAATCACGTCGCATATTCCCTTTATTATGAAATCTTACTACACCGTACCAAGTGTAGTCACGAAACGAAGTACTGTGCAACCGTTGAATACTGGTCGTCCAGTCCGGTTGGGGTTGTCAGGCCCGATAGATCTATCAACAGGATTCGTGTTTACAATACCGCTGTAAATAGTAGTTACCAAGCTACAGGGAAGTATGCCAGTGGTACAACTCAACGTAGAATATATTTTTCAGTTACTTGTGTCCATAACGTAAATCAATTATAAAAACAGCGCATGTATTCTCATCCCAAAAATATTTACAGTTAAAAAGGGACTATATACTCACCATACTGTATTTTGTAGTAAAAATACATATAACATCATTGAACATGTATAAGGTTGGCCTCGGATTCACGAACCTATATCAGGTATATATATTAACACATATAATAATAATAACTAACAAGTTTATATATTAATAATCTTAGTACAACACATGTTATATGTATCCTATATACTTTAAGTAGTAATTATTTATTTCTATAATACATTTATTAATATAATAAATCCTTATTAAAGTAGTTTAATAATATAATATTTATCATTTATTATTTATTATAACATTTTAAAAATAGAAGTTTATGTCAAGTTTTATATATAATAAGAATATATATATATATATATATATATATATATATATATATATATATATATATATATATATATATATATATATATATATATATATATATATATATATATATATATATATATTTATATTATTGATATATAGCTTACTTAATATTATTTTAATTATAAAAACTTAGTAATATGTAATATTAATATATTTGTAATGTATTTTTAAGAAAATATTGATTTATATTAATAACAATATTAGTAATAAAATAATGATAAAAATGATGATAATTGTAATAAAAATAATAGTATTTCTAATGATAATTTTAATGAAAATAATTGTTTTAATAATAAATTTTAAATTTAATAATAATTAATAATTTTATTGATATTGATAAATTTTATCACTAATAATAATTTTAATGATAATGAAAATATTACTTTTAAATAAAATGATAATTCTCATAATTTTAATTATAATGATTATAATGATATTAATAACAATTCTGATAATAATAATAATAATAATAATAACAATAATAATAATAATAATAATAATAAATGATAATAAATGATAATAATGATAAATAATAACTACCTTAAATGGATTTCCAGTAAAAAGGTAATATATATGGCAGTGACCAGACTCGATCTTGTGACCCCGTGATCAGACAACAGCACCCCAAACCAATCGAACCACTTTGTTTTTCTTATTTAATCCCTATTTATCTAAATATAAACCCCGTACTATATCTGTTTCTTTCCATCTTCCTATCACAAACGAAATTTGCCAGGTTTAATCCATTAATCCATCAGAAAATATGAAATCAGTTTTTAGGATATGATATTGATATATAACGATTTATAATTGTTGTTTTAAAAGAAAGGGAAACGGGAAAAATTCAAAACCCATCAGGGTCTGGTGCTCGAAAATAATCAATGAACTCCCCATTTGATTTCGAAAATAAATTGGTTTTTAGCTCTTGATTTCTAAATGAATTATGTAGGAAATCATTACTCAAACCTCCTGGGATTGTCAATTATGCCGGAACCAAACTCTAAAACATCAATTTTCGATTAAAGAACATCTGTTTAACCATTTTAACTCAAACTTTGACTCAAAAATCAATAACTAATATAAACAATGGAAACCTGAAAATTGGCAGATAGATTGAGTAGGTTATTCCAAACGTGACTGCGTTTTTACATTGGGGAAATTTATTAAAATTCGATTTTTAGTTGTAAAGGTGAAGAACAGAGTTATATGAATACGGGAATTTTGGGTTACATGACAAATCGATTCTGACAGAATTATATACGCTGTATCTGATTAAGAAGTTGAAGAACACGAAGTTAATTTATCAATATGTTTTGAGGAATCGATGGATTTATATTGAGGGAGATGTCGACAATGAAATCACGGGCTAAACAGAAATCTAAAACAGAATCCTAAGCTAATTATCAGTTTTATATCTTTATTATTTATTTATTATTTAAATAGATATCTGAATTTCTATTTTTATTAATTTAGATCTTTATTTATATAACTATATTTTATATAATTGTATGTATATAAATGTATATATATCTCTTTTATTAAATTTCCATAACTATAGTTATTAATATAATTCTAAAAAAAATAATAGATAAAAAAATATTAATAAGTTGCTTCATAATATTAATATCAATAATTAAGAGTGTTAATAATTTTAGTAATAATAATAGTATTAATGATACTTCATTATATTAATATTAATGTTACATATTAATAATAATACTAATTATAATAATAATAATAATAATAATATTACTAATTATAATAATTACCATAAAATGTATAACAATAATATTGTTAATACTATTAACAATACAATATCATTAATAATATATTATTTCTTATTATTATTATATATATATACATACATTTGTATATAATTGTTCGTGAATCGTCAGGCATGGTCAGAGGGTAACTGATTATCCGGACATAGATTTCAAACTTTCTAGACTCAACATTAGGGTTTTTGCTTATTGTGTCGGAAACATATAGAGTTTAAGGTTAAAATTTGGTCAGAAATTTCCGGGTCGTTACAATATTTGTTTAACTAAATGAAAGTTTGTTAATGTTAATATAAAGATTTACAATTGGGCGTCCCTATAAATTACCATATACACTCGATCGGACACGATGGGCGGGGTATTTATATGTACGAATAATCGTTCATTTAACCGGACACGGGAATGGATTAATAGCCACTAGAATAATTAAAACAGGGGTGATATTACATTCAAGGGTAATTGGTGTAATTGTTAACAAAGTAGTAAAACCTTGGTTTACACGCAGTCGATAACCTGGTGTATTCATTAAACAAAGTATTAAAACCTTGTTACAATTCGAATCCCCAATTAGTTGGAATATTTAACTTCGGGTATAATAATAATTTGACAAGGACACTTGCAATTTATATTTATGACTGATGGACTGTTATGGACAAAAACCAGACGGACATATTGAATAATCCAGGACAAAGGACAATTAACCCATGGGCATAAAACTAAAATCAACACGTCAAACATCATGATTACGGAAGTTTAAATAAGCATAATTCTTTTATTTCATATTTAATTTTATTTATTGTTATTTAATCGCACTTTTAATTATCGTACTTTTTAATTATCGCAATTTTATTTTCTCGCATTTTTATTATTCGCAATTTCATTATCGTTATTTACTTTACGCTTTAATTTAAGTCTTGTATTTATTTAATATTTTACATTAGGTTTTAACTGCGACTAAAGTTTTAAAATCGACAAACCGGTCATTAAACGGTAAAAACCCCCCTTTATAACAATAATATTACTTATATATATATTTGTATTTTTATAAAAGTAAACTAATATAGCGTTGAGCTTTGTTCAAAGATTTCCCTATGGAACGAACCGGACTTACTAAAAACTACACTACTGTACGATTAGGTACACTGCCTATAAGTGTTGTAGCAAGGTTTAAGTATATCCATTCTATAAATAAATAAATATCTTGTGTAAAATTGTATCGTATTTAATAGTTTTTCCTAGTAAAATAATAACTATTTTATATACACCTCGTTCGACATCAAGTATTTTTGGCGCCGCTGCCGGGGAAATTCGTCGAAGCGAAACGCCATATTTTTAATTTTTAAGTTATAATTAGTTTTGGTAAAATTTATATTTTTAAAAATTAAAAAATATATAAAAAAAAGAGCTTTTAAAATCGAAAAAAAAAAATATTTTAAGTATATTTTTAAGTTTTTCTTTTATTTTTACAAAATTATAAAGTATTTTAAGTTTATTTTTAAGTTTTTATTTTAATTATATATATATATTTTATTTAAATTTAAAACAGAAAAAAAAAGAAAATAAAATATTAAATATTACGTGACCTGTCATTTGAACCAGTCCAATTGAACCAGTTCAGGGTGTCCATGCGACTCGCATGACCCACCCCCTTAAACCATGCGACTCGCATGAGGGGTCTGACAGGGCCACAAACAAACCCTAAAAACGCATTTATTACGGATATTATTTTATTATTATTAATTAAACCCTAATTTGATTTTATTATTATTAATTAAGTTTTTAGTTTAATTAATTTTAACTACTTTTAATTAGTTTTATTATATTTAAAACTTAATACTTTAATATAATTAATATAAAAATTGTATTTTAATAAAAATTGTATTTTTTTTATCACTTTTTATTTCTTTTAATATTTTGTCCCTTTTTAATCGTTGTAGCATAATATTTGTATTTTTAGCTCATATTTAATTTTAAACTTAGTTTTTGCTATAGTTATTTTTACTCCTATATTTTTAGGCTTTGCCGTAGAATTCCTTAAGTGCTTTTTCTTTAGACTAAGATTTAGGTGCTTTAGAATTTTGCGACGCCTTTTTAAGTTTTAGTTTCTTTTTAAGTTATTTCCATTTGGGATTTAGTTTCTCCTGTAAGCTTTAATATTTTTAGACCTTTTACTATGTACCAATTATCATTCCAATTAGTAATTTCAATTTGCGATTATAATTTTAAGTTAGTTGTAGTAATAAGGTTAGGTTAGTTAAGTATTTTTAAGTTTTTATAAGTTTCTTTTATTTTTCCGTCACTTTTTATTTACCATTTTTTCTTTTTCGACCTTTTGCGACGAACTCTTTTTCTCTCTTATTTCTCGCTATTCTAGTTTTTAGGACTTAGAATTTTTTCTACTTCTTATCTAAATTTCTTAAAATTACGAAAATTTATTTTAAGTGGTTAAATTAATAGACATCAAAATTTTCTGGTTCGTAGTAATAGTTGGATTTGTACGTGGACCGGGTTATTGGAGCCAAACAGTCCTCAATTATATTGAGACCAAACGAATCCTGCCCCTCTGCTGCATCTTTTGGCTATTCGAAACGTGGGCAAAATCAGAAAAGTCTATTGATTGGATAACTTATTATAATTTTTCTTTCCTTTTTAAAACTAATAGGATATTCAGTGAATGCACCGAGCAAGACGTTCATCACCTTTTGTACGTTCACCACCTGTAACTAGATCAAGACATCGTTTAACAAATATAACCGCCGTTGATTTTTCTTTAGAATCGTCATCCAGTCGACCAAGTACTTCAGTTCAAATTACCGATAATCCATTTTTTTGAACCCAACCTCACAATTGAGAATCCAGAAAATATTCAGGAACGGTTCATAGATCCTGAACCATTAAACTTTCCTCCGGAACCACCAATCATTCAAACAGAGATTGTTGAGGAACGAACTATTAAATCAGAATCATCTAGTGATACTGATTCAACAAATTCAATTATGGAGAATCTGGAACCTTTAAGTATGGAAGACCGAATGAGAGCTAAACGCACTGGCCAAGGTCACGCAATTACTCATCCAGACATTAATGCGCCAGATTATGAAATCAAAGGACAAATTCTACACATGGTGACTAATCAATGCCAATTTAGTGGTGCGCCGAAGGAAGATCCAAATGAACATCTACGTACCTTTAATAGGATCTGCACACTATTTAAAATACGAGAAGTGGAGGATGAACAGATATATCTCATGTTATTTCCCTGGACTTTAAAGGGAGAAGCCAAAGATTGGTTGGAATCGTTACCTGAAGGGGCGATTGATACATGGGATGTTTTAGTTGACAAATTTCTTAAACAATTTTTTCCTGCATCTAAAGCCGTAAGACTTCAAGCAGAAATTGTTACGTTCACACAGAAGCCAAATGAAACTCTATATGAGGCGTGGACAAGATATGGAAAGTTGTTAAGAGGATGTCCGCAACATGGTTTAGACACCTGTCAAATAGTACAAATATTCTACCGAGGATGCGACATCACTACAAGAAAAGACATAGATATAGCAGCTGGTGGTTCGATTATGAAGAAAACCGAAACTGATGCTTACAAAATTATTGATAACACTGCTTCCCACTCGCATGAGTGGCACCAAGAAAAAGATATCATTAGATCATCTAAAGCAGCTAGAGCCGATTCTAGCCATGACTTAGATTCCATTTCCGCAAAGATAGATGCTTTCGAGAGATGAATGGAAAAGATGACTAAGGATATTCACTCAATACGAATTAGTTGTGAGCAGTGTGGAGGACCACATTTGACAAAAGATTGTCTCAGTATTGAATTAACAATGGAACAAAGAGAGAATATTTCATACATAAACCAAAGGCCTGGAAATAATTATCAGAATAATTATCAACCGCCAAGACCGATTTACAATCAAAACCAGAATTATAACCGAAATATTCCATACAACAACCAACAAGGTCCTAGCAATCAACAAGTATCCAATAATACTTATAATCAGCAAAGACCTAATTTTCAAAACAAACCACCACAACAAACCAATGATAAAAAGCCGAATTTAGAAGATATGATGACGAAGCTAGTTGAAACTCAAACGCAGTTTTTCACATCTCAAAAACAAACAAATGAACAAAATGCTCAAGCATTTAGAAATCAACAAGCTTCTATTCAAAATCTGGAACAAGAAGTAAGTAACCTAGCAAGGTTAATAGGTGAAAGAAAACCGGGAAGTCTACCTAGTGATACAAATGCTAACCCCCGGAATGAAACAGCTAAAGCTATTACCACAAGAAGTGGTACAACACTTAAACCACCTGAAATACCTGTAACTTCTGATGAAACTATTCCTACTCCACAAGAACCACAACCTGATCAAGATAAGGAAAAAGAACCGGTAGTTGAAAAGGTTAATGAAGATAACACAGTTAAGGATAAACCTTATGTTAAACCATACCAACCACCACTTCCTTACCCGAGTAAAATGAAGAAAGAAAAACTTGAAGCCGAGCAATCCAAATTCTTGGATATGTTTAAACAGATAAATGTAAATCTTCCTTTCATTGATGTGATTTCAGGAATGCCAAGATATGCTAAATTCTTGAAAGATCTAATCACGAATAGAAAGAAAATGGAAGAACTCTCGGCTGTTACTATGAATGCTAATTGTTCAGCAGTGCTGTTGAATAAGATACCAGAAAAACTATCTGATCCAGGAAGTTTCACAATTCCATGTTTTCTGGGTAGTCTTAGTTCAATAGAAGCATTGGCAGACTTAGGTGCTAGTATAAATCTAATGCCGTATTCACTATACGCTAAACTAGACCTTGGAGAATTGAAACCAACCAGAATAAGCATACAACTAGCCGATAGATCAATAAAATATCCTAGAGGGATAATGGAGAATATGCTAGTTAAAGTTGGTACTTTAGTATTTCCAGTAGATTTTGTTGTTTTGGACATGGAAGAAGATTCTCAAGTTCCTCTCATATTAGGAAGACCATTCTTAAACACGGCTAAAGCAATGATAGACGTGTTCGGTAAGAAACTGACCCTAAGTATAGAGGATGAGAGTGTTACCTTTTCAGTGGATAGAGCCATGCAACAACCACAATCTGCAGATGATACATGTTATTATATTCAAACTATAGATGCACATGTAGAATTATTAGAAGAATTTCCAGAATTACAAGGAACAGGAGAATGTTCTTTAGGAGAAGGTAATGAACCAATTGATGAAGCTGAAATGTTAGCTACACTTATAGCTAATGGATATGAACCAACAACAAAAGAAATTCAAATGCTAAAAGAAGAAGACAGATATCGATATAAATCATCGATAGAAGAACCTCCGAAATTAGAATTAAAGCCACTTCCAAACCATTTGGAATACGCTTATTTACATGGTGAATCTGAATTACCTGTAATAATATCGTCTTCTCTTACTGAAAATGAGAAATCACAACACATTTCTGTGTTGAAAGCTCATAAACCAGCCATTGCATGGAAGATTCATGATATTAAAGGAATAAGTCCTTCGTATTGCACACATAAAATCCTTATGGAAGAAGATCATAAAACGTATGTGCAACGCCAACGAAGACTAAATCCTAATATGCAAGATGTAGTTAAGAAAGAGATTATTAAACTGCTAGATGCAGGTTTAATTTATCCAATTTCTGATAGTCCATGGGTAAGCCCAGTTCAATGCGTGCCTAAGAAGGGTGGCATGACTGTCATTACAAATGAGAAAAATGAGCTTATTCCTACTAGGACTGTAACAGGATGGCGTGTATGTATTGATTATAGAAAATTAAATGACGCCACCAGAAAAGATCACTTTCCCTTACCTTTCATAGATCAAATGTTGGAAAGATTAGCCGGAAATAGTTACTATTGTTTCCTAGATGGATTTTCCGGATATTTTCAAATTCCAATAGCACCCGAAGATCAAGAGAAAACCACATTCACGTGCCCTTATGGTACGTTTGCTTACAAACGCATGCCATTTGGACTTTGTAACGCCCCTGCAACCTTTCAAAGGTGTATGATGGCGATTTTTCATGACATGATAGAAGAATGCATGGAAGTATTCATGGATGACTTTTCAGTCTTCGGTGATACATTTAAATCATGTCTAGTTAATCTGGAACGAATGCTAATTAGATGCGAAAAATCAAATCTAGTACTTAATTGGGAGAAATGCCATTTCATGGTTAAAGAAGGCATCGTTCTTGGACATAAAATTTCAAAAGAAGGAATTGAAGTGGATAGAGCTAAAGTAGATGTAATTGCTAAACTTCCACATCCCACCAATGTTAGAGGAGTTAGGAGTTTTCTAGGGCATGCCGGTTTTTACCGACGTTTCATAAAAGATTTTTCAAAAATTGCCACTCCTATGAATAAACTCCTAGAAAAGGATGCGCCGTTCATCTTTTCAGATGAGTGTATCAAATCTTTTAATATTCTTAAAGAAAAACTCACTAATGCGCCGATCATGATAACACCAAATTGGAATCTACCATTTGAACTAATGTGCGATGCAAGTGATTTTGCAATGGGAGCCGTTTTAGGACAAAGGATTGAAAAACGATTTCAACCTATATATTATGCTAGTAAGACATTACAAGGAGCACAAACGAACTATACAACTACTGAAAAAGAACTCCTTGCTATTGTCTTTGCTTTTGACAAATTTCGATCATATCTCGTTCTAGCAAAAACGGTGGTCTATACCGACCATTCTGCTCTTAGATACCTATTTTCAAAACAAGATGCTAAACCAAGATTAATCCGTTGGATCTTACTCTTACAAGAGTTTGATATTGAAATCCGAGATAAAAAGGGAGCAGAAAATCTCGCCGCTGATCATCTTTCTCGTCTTGAAAATCCCGAATTAGAAGTTCTAAATGAATCAGCCATACAAGACAACTTTCCTGATGAATATCTATTGAAGATAGATTATAAAGAAATCTCATGGTTTGCAGACTATGCAAACTACTTAGTTTGTGGATTCCTTGAAAAAGGATTATCGTACCAAAGACGAAAGAAATTCTTCAGTGAAATAAAACACTATTTCTGGGAAGATCCACATCTGTTTAAAAGTTGTCCCGATGGAATAATACGCCGATGTGTATTTGGAAATGAAGCTAGTAAAATATTAAACCATTGTCACACAGGACCAACAGGAGGGCATTATGGGCCTCAACTAACAGCAAGAAAAGTTTATGAAGCTGGATTCTATTGGCCAACAATTTACAAAGACGCACACCTTCTTTGCAAATCCTGTGATGCATGTCAAAGGGCCGGAAAAATAAGTCAACGTGATGAAATGCCACAAAATGTCATCCAAGTATGTGAAGTATTTGACATTTGGGGTATTGACTTTATGGGTCCATTTCCAAAATCTCATAATAATCTATATATACTCGTAGCCATTGATTATGTATCTAAATGGGCGGAAGCACAAGCTCTCCCAACTAACGATGCACGAGTTGTAGTCAACTTTTTAAAACGTCTTTTTGCAAGGTTTGGAACACCGAAAGCTTTAATAAGTGATCGGGGTACTCATTTTTGTAATAATCAACTTGAGAAAGTTCTTAAAAGATATGGAGTAACTCATAAAATCTCCACCGCATATCATCCACAAACAAGTGGACAAGTTGAAAATACCAACCGAGCCTTAAAACGTATTCTAGAGAAAACCGTAGGATCAAATCCGAAGGAATGGTCCATTAAATTGGAGGATGCACTCTGGGCTTTTAGAACAGCCTACAAAACTCCAATTGGAACCACACCTTTTAGACTTGTTTATGGAAAAGCATGTCATCTTCCAGTAGAAATTGAACACAAAGCATTTTGGGCTTTGAAGACATGTAATCTTGATTTACATGAAGCCGGACGTCTACGATTAAGTCAACTAAACGAATTAGAAGAATTAAGACATGAAGCATACGAAAATTCGTTAATCTATAAAGAAAGAACGAAGAAATGGCATGATAAAAGAATCAGAAGTTCAAAAGAATTTAAAGAAGGAGACAGAGTTCTTCTTTTCAATTCACGATTCAAGCTATTTCCTGGAAAATTGAAATCAAGATGGTCTGGACCATTCATAGTCAAAAGAGTTTTCCCATACGGAACGATAGAATTAACAAATTCAAATGGGATTGAATTTAAAGTTAATGGTCACAGAGTTAAACATTACATACATGGTCCGATGGAAGTCGACAACGAAGTTAATCACAATTTCGACACCACAGCTAACTAAGTGTGGGGAGAATCAAGTCTTTAAAGGATAATATGTATTTCTGTTAGAGTTAGATTGTCTGTTTTCGTGTAGTTCTCGAAAATGGAACACGTATGGTCTTTCCCTAGCAGACCCTAAAGAACTAGTCTTCTCCCCCCATTCTGAATTTTTATTTTTTTTAGGTTTTTACGAAATGAAGACTGCCTGTGAACTAAACCATGGTCTAATGCTACACGCTTTGATCACTAAACGTAATAATGACATACTACCGAGCGAATTAGTATCAGTAATCAGAGAAAGAATGGACGGAGTTAGAAAAGGATCCAGATGCGAAGATAATAAGTTACAATTTGGTAAAGGAAAATCAAAATCCGCAGCGAAAAGAAGAGCACGACACCTAGAAAGATGTCACAAATGCGGAAAATGGTCACATGGAGGTAAATGTTCAAATAATCAAACCTATTCAAATACCGAATTTGTTACTTTATGCAGAGACGGACCGTTCATATGTTTAGAAGAAAAGACAATGAATGCTCGAGGTTACGCCTATGCAGCCATGGAAAACCAATTAAACCGACTATCTTATGAATATAATAGATCATATAACTAAGAAATCTATTTCACAGGTATGTCTGTACAGTTTTTATTTTTATTTTTATTTTTAACCTTTTGATAATAAACGCTAATTTGTTCGCTAAAAAGTATTAAATTGGTATTAAATAAAATTAGGTTTGGCGACCGAAATTATTGATATCGTTCAAAAATTTATTACATCACTGCGAAATTTAACGTTTATTCTTAAGGTATAAATATCTTTAATCAATCAACCCAAAATATTTCAAAAATTCGCCATGAGTTAAATTAGGTCTTGGAACCGAAATTACTTTACCGAAAAGAGGGGCGCATATTTTTGATAATATTTGATTGATTAAAGTGGGATAAAAAGACAAAAAGATTTTTAAATTTATTTTTACCATGTTTTTAAAATTAATATTTAAATCTTAAGTTAATATTGTAAACTTTATAAAAACAATATATTTAAAATTGTAAATATTTGAAAAATTAATATAAGTTTGATATGAATTTATGAATTTTTAAAAATTAAGTTTGGTGTGAATTTTTAAAATATAAATTTTTAAATTTATGAATTTTTAAATTAAGTTTGGTGTGAATTTTTAATTTTATATTTAAGTTGTGTGAATTTAAAAAACAAAAATTTACTTTATCTCATTAAGTTAAGAATATGATTTTTAAAATTCGTCGTAAGTTGAAGACTAGGTCTTTGAACCGAAATTGCTTTACCCGAGGGAGGGACGAGAACTTTTATTATCATTATTTTTAATCTTTTTGATTTAAAGTATGCCAAAAAAATTAAAAAAATCCAAAAATCTAAGCTTTTAAAACAATCGCTTGAAAATGACAAAATTTTAAAATTTTGTCGAGGGACGGACTAGGGCATCTTCCCGAAACGACCTCGTCTTAAAAAGAAACAAAATTTTTAAAATTTTTATGTTTTAAAAGTATAAGGTTTTAATAAAAAAAAAAAAAAAAAAAATATACCTGGAAAATACCCCCATGCGAGTCGCATGGGGATGGGCAGGAAACCATGCGACTCGCATGGATACAAAAAATTGGACAGGATCAAAATTCCAGTCGACCTGCTTCTTTCTCACAATAAACACACATACACAAACACGAAAACCTCCCAAACTCTCTCAATTTTTCACCAATTTTCACCAAATTTCTTGCAAAAATTTCACAATAATCATGCCTAGATTCAGTAGTCTCAACCCCTTCAGGAGAAAGGTAAAGATTTCACCCCTAATCTCTTTAAATTCGAATTTTTGTGTTCTTGAGCTAGAAATTTTATATTTTGATTTTGTTAAATTTAGGTGTAATTAGAGCTAAATTGTTGTTATATTATGCATGTATATCCTAGATAGAAGCTATTTAACATGAATTGAAGCTAAAAACTTCAAATTTTTAAGAATCTAGGGTTTGTGTTCTTGAGCAATTTGGGGCTTTTTGATATAAACAGGTTATGGCCGATTTTTGTCATGAATTGTTGCTAAATTAAGTAGTGTAACATGTTTAGGTAGTTAATTGATCCAAACTTTGAGCCTAAACATGTTTTTGAGAATTAAAGTGGACTTTTTAAGTCTAAAAATTCATGAACTTGGATAATTTGATATAAAGGCCATTTGAAACTTGTTTCATTGCTAGTAGTGATTATTTTGGCATGTTATTTAAGATAAATGCTTATGAACTTGATGTACATTTTTCGTATATGCTTATTTGACAAAGTGTAGACTTGACAAAAATATGAAAATGAGCACTAGTTTGATTTGAATGCCATGTAACAAGTGTTTAATTGCTATAATGATTATTGTTGACATGTTTAACTAAAACATTGTACACATTTTCGTATGTAAAAGTGTAGAATTGTTATTAAGAAAATGTGTATAAAATGTGTTATGAATTGAACATGTCATCATAATTGTTTCAAGTTATTATTTTGCTAACACTAATGCATATTTGGATGCACAATTTTTGTGTTTAATGTGTTTTACAGAGAGCCGATACTGGAGGTTCAGGAGCATCATCGTCCAGGCAACCAGAGCCCGAACCGGAAATGTTTCATGAACAAGAACAACATATGCAACAAGAAGAAGAAGAACAGGAGGAGCAACATATTCCATATCACGATCAAGATCAATTATTCATGAATCAGTTTCGTCAATTCGCTCCACATCAAAGGATTCTGAGCTTAGACATTAATGAAGATCAGTTACACCCAAATCTGAGATTTGATCGATGTTGGATAGAGTATCCAGATTATCAAAAGAACATGCACATTCTCTACTTTAAGGTTGTTGAAATGCCAAGGGCAATTGACTGGGTACCTTTGGAAACAGTTAACCTTGCCGAACCGATTCGGGAATTATTGGTGCAAAGGTATGGTAATTCTCAGTTTAACGATTGGATGCGCCTATTTTCCATTCGTAGAACCATATATAGGGAATGGTGTATAGAATTACTTAGTACTATTAAGTTAAACAGTGATGTTAGGAGGATAGATGATAGAAGCTTTATTAGATTTCTGTTAGGTGGACGCATGTACAGAATGTCCATGATAGATTTAGCTAGGGCCTTACAGATTTACACCCCTGCTGAACTTTTGAGCCCCGACTGTAATAGCCTGATTGCCCAAGGAGAAAGGGTAGATAGGGAATTTGATATTAACGCCATCTGGAGGCGTATGTCCCACTTTAATGAATTTCACGCCAGTGGAAATCATAAATACTTAGATATAGACAGAGCTGAACTCCGGGTGATTCATAGATTCTTAGCAAACACAATTACACAAAGGGGAAGAAATAAGGAGAAATTGACCGTAAACGATTTGTTCTACCTCAAGTTTATTAGAGACCCGAGGAGTTTCGTTAACATTCCCTATTGTGTTGGTTATTATCTCGCTAATGTAGTTTCGGGGATGAAATCGGGGAGTATTATAGGTGGTGGTATTTTCATTACTCTCATTGGAGAGTATTTAGGTGTAGATAAGCACCAAGGGGGTCCAATGAACGAAATAGAGGACGGAGGTGAAACTATAAGTTCAAACCTTTATCACGGTGCAAGGGTATTATTGATGAGACGTGGTCGGGTATATCGATACGAGGGACCTCAGCGACAGGTAGAGAGAGGTTCGGATGACGAGATGGAAGAGGCGAACAACATTATAGGAGTTGTTCGGGAGACTGCTCTTGATTTAGGCGTTCGTATGGAGGATGAATACATGACGAACTATGATAGGCATATGCAGTACGAGGCATGGCAACGTCGGAATGACTACGAGCATTCCCGGCAACGAGAGCATGGCCGATGGGATTATCATCAGCGCCAAATTATAAGCCAGTTGCAGCCTGGCGAGATGTATTATCCGACCCGACCCGCATACTATCCCGCACATCAGCCAGAAATGAGACCACCCTATGATTCATATGATTATGACGCAGCATACCAGTTCACCTATAATCAGCCATGGAACCCGGGCGCGAACATGAATTGGGATCCATATCCTAATTTTCCTCCTAACCCACCTCCTGATCAGTAGAGATAAGTTGGTAATTTTTATTTTTATTTTAAACACTTAACATTTTATTACGTTTATGTAATGTTTGATATTCTTATTATTATTGTGTACTAATATTTTTCTTATAGTTTGAAAGTGGGATGCCAAAGTTCCATTTCAAATTGCATGTATGATTATATTTGTATTGTATGTATTCTCTTTTATGCACAAAACAGGGTAAAACAACGCGTTTTGAAAGACTGGCATTAAGTTCAGCAAAAGCAAGTAATTTTGACGACAATGATGAAAAATGTATGTGAAATAACAACAAGACGGAATGAACAAATGACGTGCACCATTTATCATTCAGCAAACAAACGCCAATATATTTGGAAACTTTGGTAAAAATTTAATCATTCTCACACAAATCACCCTCAATAATTTAAATTGTTACTGATTTCTTGCAAATGAGGGCATTGCAAGATCTTAAGTGTGGGAAGGGGTTAAATTCTTTTGGATTTTAAAATTTTTATATTAAACACTTGGTTACCATTAAAAATACTAGTAAATCAGTAGTTGTATTAGAATCTAGTGCTCTCTGATAAAAAAAGAACAGCCCTAGTCTTATATACTAACTACCCAATTCTAGTAAAAATTTTCAAAATTTTCAATTAAATGAACTCAAAATCATGTTTATACATATTTATGAACGATAAAACTAGGTTTTAACACCGAAATTATTGTTACCTCGGAAAGGACATAAATTGAGAAACAAACTAAAATGTTAAAATTCATTTAAAATGGAATAGAGGACGATAAAAAGGAAAATAAAAGCCAAGTGTGGGAAAATTTACCAAGTTATTTTAAACATATGTCACATATATCTGTAACAAATAACTAAAAATACTTTTGCTTTGGACTAAACTAAACTGTTTTACCCGATGAAAGAAAAGAAGAGATGGATCAACACGATGAATCAATTCCATCATTAAAAGGAAGTAAAGTCTTCCGAAAAAGAAACGCGCTTCTTGATTTAGGACAAGAAGTTGTCGTTCAGACCAGCTGTAGGTTGACGAAAAATCTAGAAAAGTCATCACTAAAATCAGCAGGAAATCCACGGACCTCAGCATTAAACAGGGTCGCCATGTGGTCAGATTTATCCTAACCATGAGAAGGATTTATCTCGTACAATGGGGAGGCACCGTGCAAATTAGCTGGATAAGACTAATGAATCAGATCCCCAGAAAGGATAATCTCCTTAAAGATTAAAAATCAGCTTTTAAGCCTGATATTACTCAATCCTTGAGATTGACCTTAAAGATTGAGAATTCAAACTCATGGAATTCAATGATATCTAAACTCGAGCTTGAACGAGAAAATATTTTGATCAAAAATACAAACCGATTTGTTTTCTGAAAACCCTATTTTCAATGCGTTCATTACCATTGAACGTAAAATCCTAGGAATTCACCTGGAATTCATTAGGTCACCTGAACTAAATCGGGTGTCAACCGTAAGAACGGTGGTTTCATAGCATGGTCAAAGACAGGACCTTGTGCCAGACCGAAAAATTATAAGGGTGAGCTTTACTATTGCTCCTACCAAGGATAGTAATTGCGTCCGACACGTTATAGACCATAATCAAAAGCATGTCACGGGACATTGCCTTAACAGTTGCTTGTTCAACGCTTTCCTTTACAACCGGACGGTAGTTTACCGAAAGGTAATATACGGGACAAGTAAACTGGACGTGTTGCTTTCCAAATACAAGGTTAGCAAGTGGGTGACACAAAACCGCAAGTTTTGAGCTAAAATTTTCAAATCTGAAACCCACCAAACCCACAAAAATATTTTGCAAACACCGGTAAAGGGTTATTCCGGAAAACTTATCTAGGGTAAAAACTAGATTTCGAAAGATCAAATGTTTTCATAAAGATCCAATTTCCTTAATGGATCTAAATTTTTATAGTCATGTGGGACTGTAAACCATATCGTTACTACCATTGTTTATACCGCCGTATAGAAATCACTGATGTACAAAGTGTGAAGAATAAAGAAGTGATTCTAGTATTTCAAGACAATATTGCTTGAGGACAAGCAACGCTCAAGTGTGGGAATATTTGATAATGCTAAAAACGAACATATATTTCATAGCATTATTCCTTAAGAAAGACAAGATTTTAGTTGGTATTGTTCGTTTTACAAGCGATATCCGTTTAAATTTTAAAAAGAGAAGATAAAAGGCAGATTCGACAAATTGAAGACAAAAAGGTCCAAAGAGCTAAAAAGTACAAGATACAATTAAAAAGGTTCAAAATATTGATGAGGAACGTCTCAAAATGACAAGAGTACAAGTTACAAGACGCAAAGTACACGATATAAAATAATACGCGAAGACGTCCGAAAATCCGGAACCGGGACCTGAGCCAAGAAGAAACGCCCGACGCAACGGACCAAAAATATCTAGTCTACTATGCACAAGAATATAATATAATATATATATAAATATATATAATTATATATTATATATATTATTATTATTATATTACGTCGGCAAGAAGAAAACAAAGCATTTTGGCTGGATCCAGGGTGGCCATGCGACTCGCATGGCCAGAGGCACAAATCCATGCGAGTCGCATGGAGTGAAAATGTTGGTCAGGTCCTATATAAAGCCAGTTTTCTGCCGAGTTTTATACATATAATTTTAATCTCTCTCAATATATACGATATATATATATATATATAATTTATATTTTAATTTTAATTATAATTCTAATAATAAGGGTATGTTAGCGAATGTTGTAAGGGTGTAAGTCAAAATTCTGTCCGTGTAACGCTACGCTATTTTTAATCATTGTAAGTTATGTTCAACCTTTTTATATTAATGTCTCGTAGCTAAGTTATTATTATGCTTATTTAAAACGAAGTAATCATGATGTTGGGCTAATTACTAAAATTGGGTAATTGGGCTTTGTACCATAATTGGGGTTTGGACAAAAGAACGACACTTGTGGAAATTAGACTATGGGCTATTAATGGGCTTTATATTTGTTTAACTAAATGAAAGTTTGTTAATGTTAATATAAAGATTTACAATTGGGCGTCCCTATAAATTACCATATACACTCGATCGGACACGATGGGCGGGGTATTTATATGTACGAATAATCGTTCATTTAACCGGACACGGGAATGGATTAATAGCCACTAGAATAATTAAAACAGGGGTGAAATTACATTCAAGGGTAATTGGTGTAATTGTTAACAAAGTAGTAAAACCTTGGTTTACACGCAGTCGATAACCTGGTGTATTCATTAAACAAAGTATTAAAACCTTGTTACAATTCGAATCCCCAATTAGTTGGAATATTTAACTTCGGGTATAATAATAATTTGACAAGGACACTTGCAATTTATATTTATGACTGATGGACTGTTATGGACAAAAACCAGACGGACATATTGAATAATCCAGGACAAAGGACAATTAACCCATGGGCATAAAACTAAAATCAACACGTCAAACATCATGATTACGGAAGTTTAAATAAGCATAATTCTTTTATTTCATATTTAATTTTATTTATTGTTATTTAATCGCACTTTTAATTATCGTACTTTTTAATTATCGCAATTTTATTTTCTCGCATTTTTATTATTCGCAATTTCATTATCGTTATTTACTTTACGCTTTAATTTAAGTCTTGTATTTATTTAATATTTTACATTAGGTTTTAACTGCGACTAAAGTTTTAAAATCGACAAACCGGTCATTAAACGGTAAAAACCCCCCTTTATAACAATAATATTACTTATATATATATTTGTATTTTTATAAAAGTAAACTAATATAGCGTTGAGCTTTGTTCAAAGATTTCCCTGTGGAATGAACCGGACTTACTAAAAACTACACTACTGTACGATTAGGTACACTGCCTATAAGTGTTGTAGCAAGGTTTAAGTATATCCATTCTATAAATAAATAAATATCTTGTGTAAAATTGTATCGTATTTAATAGTTTTTCCTAGTAAAATAATAACTATTTTATATACACCTCGTTCGACATCAGTTTGTTTTTGAGATGTGAAAAACTGCGTTTGAGTTTCAACTAGCTTCGTCATTATATCTTCTAAATTCGGCTTTTTATCATCGGTTTGTTGTGGTGGTTTGTTTTGAAAATTAGGTCTTTGCTGATTATAAGTATTATTGGATACTTGTTGATTGCTAGGACCTTGTTGGTTGTTGTATGGAATATTTCTGTTATAATTCTGGTTTTGATTGTAAATCGGTCTTGGCTGTTGATAATTATTCTGATAATTATTTCCAGGCCTTTGGTTTATGTATGAAATATTCTCTCTTTGTTCCATTGTTAATTCAATACTGAGACAATCTTTTGTCAAATGTGGTCCTCCACACTGCTCACAACTAATTCGTATTGAGTGAATATCCTTAGTCATCTTTTCCATTCGTCTTTCCACAGCATCTATCTTTGCGGAAATGGAATCTAAGTCATGGCTAGAATCGGCTCTAGCTGCTTTAGATGATCTAATGATATCTTTTTCTTGGTGCCACTCATGTGAGTGGGAAGCAGTATTATCAATAATTTTGTAAGCATCAGTTTCGGTTTTCTTCATAATAGAACCACCAGCTGCTATATCTATGTCTTTCCTTGTAGTGATGTCGCATCCTTGGTAGAATATTTGTACTATTTGACAGGTGTCTAAACCATGTTGCGGACATCCTCTTAATAACTTTCCATATCTTGTCCACGCCTCATATAGAGTTTCATTTGGTTTCTGTGTGAACGTAACAATTTCTGCATGAAGTCTTACGGCTTTAGATGCAGGAAAGAATTGTTTAAGAAATTTGTCAACTAAAACATCCCATGTATCAATCGCCCCTTCAGGTAACGATTCCAACCAATCTTTGGCTTCTCCCTTTAAAGTCCAGGGAAATAACATGAGATATATCTGTTCATCCTCCACTTCTCGGATTTTAAATAGTGTGCAGATCCTATTAAAGGTACGTAGATGTTCATTTGGATCTTCCTTCGGCGCACCACTAAATTGGCATTGATTAGTCACCATGTGTAGAATTTGTCCTTTGATTTCATAATCTGACGCATTAATGTCTGGATGAGTAATTGCGTGACCTTGGCCAGTGCGTTTAGCTCTCATTCGGTCTTCCATACTTAAAGGTTCCAGATTCTCCATAATTGAATTTGTTGAATCGGTATCACTAGATGATTCTGATTTAATGGTTCGTTCCTCAACAATCTCTGTTTGAATGATTGGTGGCTCCGGAGGAAAGTTTAATGGTTCAGGATCTACGAACCGTTCCTGAATATTTTCCGGATTCTCAATTGTGAGGTCGGGTTCAAAAAATGGATTATCGGAAATTTGAACTGAAGTACTTGGTCTACTGGATGAAGATTCTAAAGAGAAATCAACGGCGGTTATATTTGCTAAATGTCTTGATCTAGTTACAGGTGGTGAACGTACAAAAGGTGGTGAACGTCTTGCTCGGTGCATTCGCTGAATATCCTATTAGTTTTAAAAAGGAAAGAAAAATTATAATAAGTTATCCAATCAATAGACTTTTTTGATTTTGCCCACGTTTCGAATAGCCAAAAGATGCAGCAGAGGGGCAGGATTCGTTTGATCTCAATATAATTGAGGACTGTTTGGCTCCAATAACCCGGTCCACGTACAAATCCAACTATTACTACGAACCAGAAAATTTTGATGTCTATCAATTTAACCACTCAAAATAAATTTTCGTAATTTTAAGAAATTTAGATAAGAAGTAGAATAAAAATCTATGTCCTAAAAACTAGAATAGCGAGAAATAAGAAAGAAAAAGAGTTCGTCGAAAAAGGTCGAAAAAGAAAAATGGTTGAAAAATAAAAGGTGACGGAAAAATAAAAGAAACTTATAAAAACTTAAAAATACTTGACTAACCTAACCTTATTACTACAACTAACTTAAAATTATAATCGCAAATTGATATTACTAATTGGAATGATAATTGATACATAGGTAAAAGTCGTCTAAAAATATTAAAGCTTACAGGAAAAACTATATCCCAAATGGAAATAACTTAAAAAGAAACTAAAACTTAAAAAGGCGTCGCAAAATTCTAAAGCACCTAAATCTTAGTCTAAGAAAAAGCACTTAAGGAATTCTACGGCAAAGCCTAAAAATCTAGGAGTAAAAATGACTATGGCAAAAACTAAGTTTAAAATTAAATATGAGCGAAAAATACAAATATTACGCTACAACGATTAAAAAGGGACAAAATATAAAAATATACAAAAAGTTGTAAAAATTACAATTTTTTATAAAAATATTATTTTTTATATTATTTATTTAATAAAACTAATAATTTTACAATTTAATTAAACTAATTAAACAAAATATAAAATAAATAAAAAGTAAAACTAAAATTAAAACTAATTATAAAAACTAGGGTTAATAATAATAATAATAATTAATCACCCGTAATTAATGCTAATTTAGGGTTTTGTCGCCTGTCAGATAATCTCCGCGACTTGCGGTACTCAAAACATCAAACCCTGCGACTCGCGGGGTTTCAAATTTCAACTGACAGGTTTCAAATTCGACGCGTTTTTCTTTATTTTTTTTTTCTGTTTTCTGTTTTTATATTTTCTGTTTATATTATCTTATTAAAATATTTATGTAATCTAAATAAAACTTATCTTTAATAACTAAGATACAAATAAAATACTTTATAAAAAAAATAGATTTATATATATATATATATATATATATATTTCGGTTTTTTATATTTATAAAATATATTTATAAGATAAATTAAATAAAACTCATATTTTTACAAAATAAAACTTATATTTATCAAACTCCTAAAAATACATAAATTTTTGTTTTTCTTTTTATATTTTTGAATAATTAAAACGTATTTTTACAAAAACGAATTTTAATAAAAGTTAACTAAAATTTTTTTTTTATATTAGTGTTGCGCTTCCGGCTTTTAAGAGAGTTCCCCGGCAGCGGCGCCAAAAATACTTGATGCGGTAGCGGAGTGGTATAAAATACTATTAAATTTTTGCAGGAAATACTATTAAATACGATACAATTTTACACAAGATATTTATTTATTTATAGAATGGATATACTTAAACCTTGCTACAACACTTATAGGCAGTGTACCTAATCGTACAGTAGTGTAGTTTTTAGTAAGTCCGGTTCGTTCCACAGGGAAAATCTTTAAACAAAGCGTAACGCTATATTAGTTTACTTTTATAAAAATACAAATATATATATATATAAGTAATATTATTATTATAAAGGGGGGTTTTTACCGTTTAATGACCGGTTTGTCGATTTTAAAACTTTAGTCGCAGTTAAAACCAAATGTAAAATATTAAAAATGAATACAAGACTTAAATTAAAGCATAAAGTAAATAACGATAATGAAATTGCGAATAATAAAAGTGCGATAAAATAAACTTGCGATAATTAAAAAGTACGATAATTAAAAGTGAAATTAAATACAATAATAATAAAAATGCGATATTTAGAAGTGCAATTAAATATAAAATAAAGGAAATTAAATATGAAATAAAAGAATTATGCTTATTTAAACTTCCGTAATCATGATGTTTGACGTGTTGATTTTTGTTTTATGCCCATGGGTTAATTGTCCTTTGTCCTGGATTATTTAATATGTCCGTCTGGTTTTTGTCCATAACAGTCCATCAGTCATAAATATAAAATGCGAGTGTCCTCGTCAAATTATCCTTATACCCGAAGTTAAATATTCCAACTAATTGGGGATTTAAACTGTAACAAGATTTTAATACTTTGTTTAATAATTACACCAGGATGTCGACTGAGTGTAACCCAAGGTTTTAATATTTTGTTATCAATTATACCAAGTGTCCTTGTACATAATTTCACCCCTGTTTTAATTATTCTAGAGGTTATTAATCCATTCCCGTGTCCGGTTAAATGAACGATTATTCGTACATATAAATACCCCGCCCATCGTGTCCGATTGAGTGTATATGGTAATTTATAGGGACGCCCAATTGTAAATCTTTATATTAACATTAACAAACTATCATTTAGTTAAACAAATATAAAGCCCATTAATAGCCCATAGTCTAATTTCCACAAGTGTCGTTCTTTTGTCCAAACCCCAATTATGGTACAAAGCCCAATTACCCAATTTTAGTAATTAGCCCAACATCATGATTACTTCGTTTTAAATAAGCATAATAATAACTTAGCTACGAGACATTAATGTAAAAAGGTTGAACATAACTTACAATGATTAAAAATAGCGTAGCGTTACACGGACAGAATTTCGACTTACACCCTTACAACATTTGCTAACATACCCTTATTATTAGAATTATAATTAAAATTAAAATATAAATTATAAATATATATATATATATTTTACGTATGAGAAGAAGAAGAAAAAGATGATGATTTGCGATCAGAATTCGGTTGCTTTTATAGGGATTTTTGACTTTTGGGGCTCCGCGACTCGCGGCATTTTTGCCTTCAAACTCCGCGAGTCGCGGAGATTGAAATCACAGCTCACAACTTTGGAGTCTTTCTCTACCGACGGTTTTTATTTATAAATATAATATATATATAATTAATATAATTAATTATATATTATATTATATTTATATACATAGTTAACTTGTAATTTTTAGTCCGTTGCGTCGAGCGTTGAGAGTTGACTCTGGTCCCGGTTCCGGATTTTCGAACGTCATTGCGTACAATTTAATATCTTGTACTTTGCGTTTTGAATCTTGTACTCTTGTAATTTCGAGACGTTTCTTATCAATAATTGGAACCTCTTTGATTGTCTTTTGTACTTTTGAGCTTTTTGGTCGTTTGCGTCTTCAATTCATCGAATCTGTCTTTTGTCTTCACCTTTTATTATTTAAACGAATATCACTTGTAAATAGAACAATTTCAACTAAAAGCTTGTCTTTCTTGAGGAATAATGCTATGAAATATATGTTCGTTTTTAGCATTATCACCAGACTATAAAGGGGTGATATCCGGTGTATTCGTAACTCAATCGTAGAATGTTTTTAAGTACTTGTGTCTATTTCGTTAAACATTTATAAAAGTAGCGCATGTATTCCAGTCCCAATAATATATTTTGCAAAAGCATTTAAAAAGGGAGTAATGAAACTCACTATACTGTATTTCGTAGTAAAAATACATATGATGGCATTGAACAAGTGCAAGGTTGGCCTCGGATTCATGAACCTATATTAAGTATATACATTTATATGTTGGTCAATATCTGTCTAACAATTTAGGTCAAGTCGTAGTGTATCACAATCCTAATGCTCGAGATTATCGTGCAGAAGTTAACAAAAGTCAACTTGACCCAAAATGACTTTCAAAAATCTATACATGTTTATTATATAACTTAAATATAGTCGTTTATATATTTAAATATAATTATTAGATTTTATAAATAATACAAGTCATTTATTATTAAATAAAAATTTATGTTAAAATTTATATAGGATAAAAATATACTTTTATATATCTCAAGTAATGAAATTTATACAGTTCACTCAATATAAAAATATAGTGGTATGTATTATGAATGTAATTATATTACGTTTGGTAAAAATATCTTTGTATCACATATTTATTTGATAAAATAATATTGATAATAATAATGAACCAAAAGTTGTATTATTTTGTAATAATAATAATTATTATTATTATTCTACTAATAATAATAACAATATTTATATTTACTAATGACGATATTAATTATGATAAAATGATAATTTTAATCATGATAATTTTAATAATAACGACACTTTTTAATATTCACTGTAATAATAATAATATTTTATATAAAAATAATAATTCTATTCAAAATGATAATTTTTAATAATAATAATACTAAAATGATAATAATAATAATAATAATAATAATAATAATAATAATAATAATAATAATAATAATAATGACATTTTATAATAACAATGATATTTCTATTAAAAATGATAATTTTAATAAAATGATAGTTTTAATATTAATGATATTCTTAATAATAATAATAATGATAAAAATAATGAAAACGATAACTTTATCTAAATCAATATCTTACAATATTTTAATTTCATCATGATACTTATACTCATTATTTCCTAATCGATTTATTTAATAGTTTTTAGTCATCTTTTATATCGCATTCATAATAATGATAATAATAGTAATCATAATAATTAGATGATACTAATATTAGTTTTAATGATAATGATAATAATAATAATTATAATAATACTAATGATAATACTAATAATTATTATAATGATAATAATAATAATAATAATAATAATAATAATATTAATAATAACCTTAGTGATAATAACGATAGTATTAATAATAATAATGACAATCTTAATGATAATAATTATATTGATAACAATAACAATGATAATAATAATAATAATAATAATAATAATAATAATAATAATAATAATAATAATAATAATAATAATAATAATAATAATAATAACGAAGATTGTAATAATAATAATCATTTTTAATAATAATACTAAGATTAATGATCATTCAGTTGACTATATCTTTTAAACCGTTCATCGAAATCATACGCTTTCTAAATGAAAAGTTATTAATTTTTCGTCAGCTTTCCAACGACATGCATATCATATACTTATCTCAGTAACATATGTATCAAATTCATGATTTATCATAAACTATTTAATGACAAAATTAAGCATACAAGCATGCATAATCATAAATACTCGAGCACTAGTCAGGTATACATTATTAATATTTAAAAGATAAGTTATGAAATGTTCACGTATCAATATTGTGATTCAATATTGCAGGAAAGTACGTAGATGCAACAGAGATGATAAACACTCGGTTGACCTCATGAGCTATACCCCCGAATCATACCCATAACCTCCATAGCTATATCCCAAAATTTCCTTAGCTCTATCCCCCTCGACAAACCCGTTTTGAAATAATTCGCTCATAACCTCGTCTTAGTATTTTATGTAAATAATACTAATACTAATAATTATAATAATATTAATAATAATAATAATAATAATAATAATAATAATAATAATAATCTTAATAATAATAATAATAAATTTAAATAAATATTACGAAGTAGAATCAGAAAGATGGATGGATTGAATCGAGCAGCAAAACTATCGAGCTTTATAGCCCAAGACCTGGACCCTGTAGCTCCGCGATTGTAGAGTATTTAGACTCACAAGGGCCGCGATTGCGGTACCCCACTTTCCAGCTCACACTTGATTTAAACGTGGGCGGTCGACGGTTTTTATATATTAATATATAATATATTTAATTTATATAATTAATTAAATATTATATTATATTTACGTGCATAGTTAATCTGTAAATTTAGTTCCTATGATTCGTTGTCACTCAACTTATGTCCTAGTTCCGGTTTCTCGAACTCACTTTCGTACGCTTAGAAAACTTGCACTTTATGTTACGTTACGTGTACCTTTATCAATAATTAGACTTAATCATCGATAGACTATATTACCCAAAGTATAACCTTTACATTTGAGTGTTGTGGTCATTTGCTTCTATAAATCAATGTCTCGTTGTTCACCAAAATATATTATTTTAAATCAAAACGTTTTATAACTTATGTTATTATAACTTATGTTATATATATATATATATATATATATATATATATATATATATATATATATATATATATATATATATATATATATATATATATATATATATATATATATATATATATATATATGTATATATATAAATTCATTTCGAAATATAAATTTGAAATATTCATTTAATAGTATAATATTTAGTTTTTCAAAAGTAATTATATTTCTAAATTCATTTATAATCGTTTAAATGATAGAAAATATTATATCATATTACGTTTACGCTTTTGAAACACTATATATATATTTGTAATTTATAATATAAAGCTTTAATTAAGTTCTTCAAAATTCATTTAACAAAGTATCTTATAAAACATTTTGATAATAAAGTTCTTTCTAAGCTGAAAACGTTTTAGTATAAAATCAAATAAATATGATAACTTTTGTTTTCCAAAACTAATATATATTTAAGAATCATTTTGTTAAAAAGTTAAAATAATGGAAATCGTTATATCATAATATGTTTTTGAAAAGTAAGATCGTATATAACTCATAACAGGTTTTGCAAGTTTTTAAATTACCGTTTGCTGGTGAAGCGTAAAATAAGATCCGAAGGTTAGATAAACGTATGAAATCATTTTAATGTAAAACGTCGACTTACTTAACTTTTTGCAATCCGACATCTAAGTTATCTACCTTCTATATCCTTACTTTCATGTTAACTAGAAAGTTAAAATAGTTATCTTGACAAAGTCACGAGGAAAAATATTGTAAAGCATGAATTGAAAATCAAATAGGAATCTCCACTAACCCTTGTCTAGTTCCCGTTAATTGACACTTTTGTTCTTACTTGTAAATCACTTTACCAATTATTCCGAATACCGTTAAAAAGGAATGATTTCTCAAGTCAACGTGGACCTCGTAACAGAGACCCGTAACAAACTCATCATGTATCTGATAATTCAATCATTTGATATTATCTTTTAATCCCGTTGATAAACATATTGAAACAAATACGTTCATGTAAAGTATTATACATTTAACACTTTGTTAACATTTTCAAGTTATAATATATATACATATATATACGTATATATTCCTATCCAATTATAATGGTTCGTGAATCGTCGGGGTTTGGTCGAGGTTAAATGAATGTAAGAACACAGTTCAAAATTCTTGAGATTCAACTTAACAAACTTTGCTTATCGTGTCGGAATAATATAAAGATAAAGTTTAAATTTGGTCAGAAATTTTCGGGTTGTCACAACACTGGTCAATATACTTATCAATGTATAGTCATATCCATAAGGACAATCCCACTTACCTAGAAACACAATTACCCAGTAGTCTTATTTCACCGAACCTTCGTATTTCCCTTTGTCACATGAGAACACCATAAACAAAGTAAGTAGAGTGTTTTAAACATAATTAGACATACGGGCAGAATAACACCTTAATAACAAGACAAAAACATCAAGATACGGAATCACACCGTGCTAAATACACATCCGTACGGTTCAGGGACACATTCGTACGGTTCAGTGAAACGAAACATCCGTACGGTTCAGTGACACATCCGTATGATTCTGTAAACACATCCATATACTTCAGTGACAAATCCGTACGGGTGGAGATACAATCGTACGGTTGTAGTTCATCAGGGCAACATGTGGGTTTTCATGGTTTTGAACCTCAGATTCGTGTTTTGACATGTTTGGACACCACAAAACACTCAAGAAACATACACAAAGCATATACAGTTGTTTTTAAATCTCAATTCGTTAAAACAACACAGGAAAAACCCATTTTGACAAAAAATCATATAACATAAACCCAAATTTCAACCAGATTTGACTATGGAAACACTAGTGAAATACCTTGTTGAATTTCCTTTAATCCCAAGGAATCCGAAAACGTAAACAAATTTAATTAACAACCACAAACTCGAATTATTGTTTTTGAATCAAAGGGGTGTTTGGCATGCGTATGTGTGTGTTTATACTGAGTTATTTTTTTAAAAAGTTATTTTAAAAAAAATTATTTTGAAAAAAGTTATTTTGAAAAAAAGTTATATGTGAATATAACTCTTTTTAAAAAATTTTGAAAAAAAGTTTTTTTTTTCTAGAAATATTTTTTTTACATTTTTTTTTTTGATTTTTTATTTCAAAATATATGTGAACATGATTGGTACATGTGCATTCATATGTGAGTTCTTTTAGTTCTATCTAGATCCTATCCACACACACACTCTGTCACGACCCGGAAAATTTCGACTAATTTTGAACCAAATTCTCGATACGATTTAATATTTTGACAAGATAAAGCATAGTCTGTTAGGTTGAGTCTCAAAATTTTGAACTGTTTTTGTATTTGCAATTACCCTTCGACCAGTTTCGACGATTCACGAACAAATTAATTGTAAATAGATATGTATGTGTGTATATGTATAAATGGTAAATTTAATTATGTAAAATAAAATAAAATGAGATTTTTATATGTTCTTTTATCCACCACTGATTATCAACGGACCACGATATTTATCCGTGTAAACTGACAGTACAAGAAAACAATTAAGGGGCGGCTACACTGTATTTGATATTTATGCAAATTGATTCCACTTACTGCTTTCTTTTCATTATCACATGTATTATTTATAATTATTATAGTATTATTATTAATCATTGGAGTAGTTACAGATTTATATATAGGAAACATAATTGAGTATTCAATCACCTACTTCTTCTTATCTCTTAGTTACCATCATCATCACTAAACCTGTTTCTCCATCCTCCCTGCAATCTACGATGATCATCACCTTTATCTTTCTCCCTAATCATCAAAACCAACATCATCATCATCTTTGCAAACCGAATCGTTTAAACCCGTTATTAAGTTTGTTCGAACCAAGGAACCATCACCACTAGACCACCACGACCACCATCGGGGGTTTCTTGTCTGTTTTAAACGCAATACTAAACACCACCATGTACCATCAAAAAATCGCCACCATATCATCAACCAAAACTCACGAAAACTACAGACCCAGAAACAAAACTAAACGCATAAAATTTCTACAAATGCATGTTTAACCATTAAACTAGTTCTATAGTGTTCTACTTTTCCTTCGTGACCCATCAATACAACACCACCACGATCATCAACAAACTATCACCTCCACAACCATCAAAATGTTATATTTGTTTCTTGTGTGTGTTCTCCTGTTCGTTTGCCAACCAGAACCGAAACTAACCCCATAACCCTGCTACGAATGTTTTTCTGTTTACAATTATCACACGCCACCACCACCCTAACCCTCACAATAACCGCCACCTTTCATTCCGGTTTATACTCGAACAAGACCACCACCAATACCCATCTAATCACCATATTTTCTTTCGCTACCATCACCTATCATGAACCATCACCAAAACCATCCATCACAACCTGCAACTCCTTCTGCTACTTATGTTCCTGTTCGAGAATGACCAACAGCTGCAAACCACCACTCATTCGCGTTAGTTAACTGCTACTGCTACTCGTCTTTTGCTGCTATTGTTCCGGTTTATTAACCATTCGAATCACCACATGTGGTAGTCCCAAGGCTGCTTAAACTGTTGTTTTTTTTTCTGTTTCTGTTCACAGTTCGCGGACCCCAAAACCCAACGAATTTGATGCTGCTTCCTTTTATATTTTTCTTTTCCTTTATGGCCAATCAAGTGGGAGTGGTTGTATGGGATTCCTACAAGTTGCCTTTTTCCTTTTGTTGTTAGTGGCGATTAAAAAAAAAGAAGATTAAAATAATAATTGAAGAGATGATGAGATGCTGTACAGCTACTTCGACCTTTGCCTGCTACAAACGAATAAAAAAAGAATACGTGTAAAGTAGAAAAAGATGGGTCACTAATGTTCTCCTCAAATCCCACTTACCATAATTAAATCTTTTCGGTTGACTAACAAGAGAAGGAAAAGTGGGAACACAAACTCCACTTGCATGCGTCGAAGATATATAAAAGAAAAAATATATATATATATATATATATATATATATATATATATATATATATATATATATATATATATATATATATATATATATATATATATATATAATGGACCATCATGTTTTTTTTTCTTTCTTTAGCCGTATAGATGATACGGTTTTATTTACCAGTTGGCTAAATGGGTTGCCGAGCCATTTAATTTACGTTGGGCCAGTTTTATGATAATTACCAAAACAAAAATTATTTATGTGTTGCTGTTGATTTTTGATGGTATTGAAGAGGTGGTGATGTACGTAGAAGGAGATGGAAGAGGATATTGAAGATAATTATGATGATGTTAAGTATAATGATGAAATGATAAGTGTTTGAGGAAGATGAACTTGTTAATCATGCGGGTTGATATCAAAACAAGTAGTTGGTTGTTGTTGTTGTTATTATTATTATTATTTACATTAATTGTTATTATTATTTACATTAATTACTATCAATTATTATTAATAAGTATTATTAGTATTAAGAGTTAGGATCAAAAATTATATTTTTATTGTAAAAAAAAATACAATATTTTATTATTTTTATCATTATTATTAATATTAACATTATTATTAATATTTTTATCATTTTTAATATTATTACTATCATTATTATTACTTTTTTCCATAATTATTATTATTATTACAACTATATTATGATTATCAATATTACTATTAATATTATTATTACAATAAAAGTTAGTTATATAAAAATATACTTAATAAAACTACATTTTTTTTAAATTACTTATTTAAAGTATATAAATTAGATATATTTAAGTTATTAATGAAAAACATGAATTACTAAAAATAACAGTTATATTAAGAATAATACATAAGTATATTTGACTTCAATTATATGTGTTAATATATATATAAATGATATAGGTTCGTGAATCCGAGACCAACCCTATACTTGTTAAATGACGTCATATGTATTTTTACTACAAAATACAGTATGGTGAGTTTCATTTGCTCCCTTTTTAATTGCTTTTGCAATATATATATTTTTGGGCTGAGAATACATGCGCTGTTTTATAAATGTTTTACGAAATAGGCACAAGTACTAAAACTAATTCTATGTGGGTTTAAACCAGAAATATACCCTTAGCTTGGTAACATTAAACTACTTGTCTATGTACGGTAGGCGCGAATCTGATCTATTGGGTCTGGCAAACCCCATCCTGACTATGGGATGCTTTAGTACTTCGAGGTTATTTTAAACACACCTGATCTGGTGTACTTCAGAGGGTAAAACATGAACGTTAAGGCTTGTTACCGGGTGCCTACAACTTATAGAATACTTTTATACACTTGTGAGTGTACATATATTTATAAACGGAAATCTTGTGGTCTATTAATATATTGAAATGATTGTTATGATAAACTTATGAACTCACCAACCTTTTGGTTGACACTTTAAAGCATGTTTATTCTCAGGTACGAATTAAGTCTTCCGCTGTGCATTTTCTCAATTTAAGGACATTACTTGGACTCGATCATCGCAATGGGACCAAATGTTGATGACTTCGTCCAGGTGGATAAGGACGGGGTGTTTCAGTTGGTATCAGAGCGGTGGTCGTAGCGAACCAGGTCTTGCATTAGTGTGTCTAACTGGTAGTTGTTAGGATACATTAATGGGTCTGGACTTCGACCTAGTAGTTGTTAGGTTATATTAATGAGTCTAGACTTGAACCTGATCTGCATGTTAAAAGTTTTTGCGTGCCACCTTTTGTCAAAAAATAACTACTTATCATTTTCAGTCTCGACACGTCTTATTGTAATTATTGCATAGACGGTGTACAGACAAATTCACATCCCATCACATTAAATCTTGTCTGACACTTTTCCTTAATTTCCTTCGTAATCTACGGGATCTTATGTATTACGTACAGGTATTCTATGTAGATAAAATATCATCCGATATCTGAAAATCTTTTCATATCGAAAAATCCTTTATTCACTCGTACGCAATGGAACTCACCACTAGTTCAAATCCCTCGAATTCTGATATGGAGTTTCACCTAAGCTCCAGAAGCAGTGTCACCAGAATGAATCAACCAAACAGCCATCCCCAATTCATCTGATGGGTTTCGTAGTCGACTTAATCAATGGAGACGAGAAGAAGGCGATCCTTTCCAATAACCAAATTCACCTCTTGGTGAAGAACCTGAAACACTTACCGGCAAACCTATCCCAAACACCATCTTTAGCCTCATCTCCAGGGTAGCTCGTCACGATTATCTTCTATCTAAAATTTTGAACCTTATTCATTCGCCCATTCCTACCGACAACCATCCCGGAATAATAGAAGAAGTCAACGAACTTCGCGCTCGAGTTGTAGTTTTGAAAAATATGGTGCAAAACTTACGAGCACCAGCAGCATCACCGTCAATAACAATACCACCGACACCAATAACCCAAGTTTCAACATCACACGCCTCAATATCTCATTCTGTACCTCGAGCCTAACCATCGTTCTACGTATCGTACTATCTACTTTATCTTCATTCTACATATCATTCTACATCGATTATCTTCGTTCGACATGGCGATTATGTAATCTCTAATGTTTTAGAGATCATGTAATCAAGTACTAACGATAAATCAGATGAGTTTAATATCTTATTGACTCATTAGATCCATGATTACATCTGAAGAAAATATATATGCAAGTATATTTTCATAAAGATTGTAATTAAAAATTCTTTCGTACAAACTGTTAATGATGAAAATATTTTAACGGGTAGGTAGTACCCGAGGAATATTTAGATTTCACATTAATAAGTTACACTGTATATTCTTCGAATCTGATTCAACGGTCATTTACTATCCTACTTACAACCATCAATATACGTATCCGTTCACCACAGAACAATCATTTTCATTCAATTTCATATTTGGATTTTGACCTATCAGAATCCAACAAGTGGCATAATGAAGAAACATTGGACAAATTAAAATTTGTTAGAAACAAACAAATTAACTATGAGAAATCCTGTTAAGAATTCACGCTAACTGTTCCTAGCTAACTGTTCCTAGCTAACTGGTTACATTTAATTTATCGCAATTTAATTATCGCAATTTACATTCTCGCAATTTTATTTATCGTCATTTAATTTCTGTTATTTACTTTTACGCATTTTAAATCAGGACACATGTACACAATACGTCGGATTAATTCTGAGACAATACGTTGTACACGGGTCATGATACATATTTATTTATTTTACGCATTTTAAATAACGGGACACGTATACAAGGTTTCGACCTATCATATCGACCCATCTATATATATATATATATATATATATATATTTCGGAACAACCATAGACACTCTATATGTGAATATTGGAGTTGGCTATACAGGGTTGAGGTTGAATTCTAAAATATATATATGGTTTGAGTTGTGATCAATACTGAGACCGGTACACGGGTCACGATACGTATTAAATAATTCGAATATTATATATTAAACTATATATGAACTATTGGACTATTGGACTATTGGACTCTTGGACTGCTAACTTTGGATAATTAAAATAAATTAAAATATTGATTATAACATATGAAACTAAACATTTCTTCAAGTTTGCCACTTGATTTCATCCTAAACATCCTTTGTAACTTGATTTCATTCTAAACCTCATTTGTATCTTGATGATTCCAATCTGCGTTCAAACCTTTCATGATTCTTGAAAACACCTCAATCGAGAGGATGAACCAACCGCACTTCATCTACGGAAGGAAAGATTTATGTATATAGTTATGCACCTGAAAAACTCTCGGAAACTGAGTAAACATTTAACACACAGCTGTGCTAATTCTTTTAGTGTTATTATTACCGAAAATAACTTTACAATTCCTTCTTAAATTAGCCAAATTTTGTCACAGCTCCAGCAAGTTGATTTCGACTTTTCATTCAAAACAACTTTATTATAACCTCGGAATATATACGTGCTTATTTATTGATACCAGAGAACCTTTTATATTCCACCATACTATCATCAACGTTTAATCACCTAAAAACACAATTCTCCTGAAACCACCTCGGTTTGATAACCGATGACCCATATCCGTTAACTTTGAAAATGCCGATGAAGCAGCATGTTGTAGATGGTCTTAATGGCCAAAAGTGGATGATAAAGAAGGAAGTGTTAGGAACGCTCAATAGAAAATTTAGTACTAAAAAAAAATAGATTGAGCTAACCGTGAAGGAGACCAAGGACAAAGACAAGGATGAAACCCTATATTCAAAGAATCCAGATAAATTTGGACCCGATGAAATCTTTAGAGAATAGCATGCTCCGAAGTCATGTTAAAATCTTGCGGAAAATTTTTCTTTATCAACCTTTGAACTTAGAAATTCCAAAATATCATCATAAAATATCTTCGATATTTTTGAGGATATTTTCATGAATATTTCTGTCCGAAATTATCTACCTCTTCGTGTTTTCAGTACTCCATTATATTGAAAACTTCTGTAAAATTCTAAGTATAAACTATGAATGAATAGTGGAGAAGTGTAGGGAGTTGAAGCATGAGTTAGTATAATATAATGACGTCAGGCCAACGTGATTATATTACAGTAAGTCATGCTAAATTTCTAATGGAACGTGATGATTGTTCACAGACCTTGCCCTCATCACGTGTCATGTTACACGACTCTTTCATTCTATTTAATTTCTAAGCATATCACAGAAATATTTCTTTGATATTTCTGTTCTTCCGTAATTCCAACAGTTTGCTAATAAATCGTACTATTACATTTTCTTTCTGATTATAAGATTTTCTTAAATCCCTTGAATTCCAGAATTCAACAGTGACTATGTCAAAAGTTAAGACGAGCTTTATTTTCTAGATTCACTCTTTAAGTGATAGCTTCATTCGTACGCTTCGAGAAATCAAATTGTTTTATCCTTATTACTCAATGATGATAAAAATTTATTTATCAACTCATATACGTCAGAAAAACATTCTTATTGTTAACCATGACCATCTCACTCAAATTTCGGGACGAAATTTCTTTAACGGGTAGGTACTGTCACGACCCGGAAAATTTCGACTAATTTTGAACCAAACTCTCGATACGATTTAATATTTTGACAAGATAAAGCATAGTCTGTTAGGTTGAGTCTCAAAATTTTGAACTGTTTTTGTATTTGCAATTACCCTTCGACCAGTTTTGACGATTCACGAACAAATTAATTGTAAATAGATATGTATGTGTGTATATGTATAAATGGTAAATTTAATTATGTAAAATAAAATAAAATGAGATTTTTATATGTTCTTTTATCCACCACTGATTATCAACGGACCACGATATTTATCCGTGTAAACTGACAGTACAAGAAAACAATTAAGGGGCGGCTACACTGTATTTGATATTTATGCAAATTGATTCCACTTACTGCTTTCTTTTCATTATCACATGTATTATTTATAATTATTATAGTATTATTATTAATCATTGGAGTAGTTACAGATTTATATATAGGAAACATAATTGAGTATTCAATCACCTACTTCTTCTTATCTCTTAGTTACCATCATCATCACTAAACCTGTTTCTCCATCCTCCCTGCAATCTACGATGATCATCACCTTTATCTTTCTCCCTAATCATCAAAACCAACATCATCATCATCTTTGCAAACCGAATCGTTTAAACCCGTTATTAAGTTTGTTCGAACCAAGGAACCATCACCACTAGACCACCACGACCACCATCGGGGGTTTCTTGTCTGTTTTAAACGCAATACTAAACACCACCATGTACCATCAAAAAATCGCCACCATATCATCAACCAAAACTCACGAAAACTACAGACCCGGAAACAAAACTAAACGCATAAAATTTCTATAAATGCATGTTTAACCATTAAACTATTTCTATAGTGTTCTACTTTTCCTTCATGACCCATCAATACAACACCACCACGATCATCAACAAACTATCACCTCCACAACCATCAAAATGTTATATTTGTTTCTTGTGTGTGTTCTCCTGTTCGTTTGCCAACCAGAATCGATACTAACCCCATAACCCTGCTACGAATGTTTTTCTGTTTACAATTATCACACGCCACCACCACCCTAACCCTCACCATAACCGCCACCTTTCATTCCGGTTTATACTCGAACATGACCACCACCAATACCCATCTAATCACCATATTTTCTTTCGCTACCATCACCTATCATGAACCATCACCAAAACCATCCATCACAACCTGCAACTCCTTCTGCTACTTATGTTCCTGTTCGAGAATGACCAACAGCTGCAAACCACCACTCATTCACGTTAGTTAACTGCTACTGCTACTCGTCTTTTGCTGCTATTGTTCCGGTTTATTAACCATTCGAATCACCACATGTGGCAGTCCCAAGGCTTCTTAAACTATTGTTTTTTTTTCTGTTTCTGTTCACAGTTCACGGACCCCAAAACCCAACGAATTTGATGCTGCTTCCTTTTATATTTTTCTTTTCCTTTATGGCCAATCAAGTAGGAGTGGTTGTATGGGATTCCTACAAGTTGCCTTTTTTCCTTTTGTTGTTAGTGGCGATTAAAAAAAAAAGAAGATTAAAATAATAATTGAAGAGATGATGAGATGCTGTACAGCTACTTCGACCTTTGCCTGCTACAAACGAATAAAAAAAGAATACGTGTAAAGTAGAAAAAGATGGGTCACTAATGTTCTCCTCAAATCCCACTTACCATAATTAAATCTTTTCGGTTGACTAACAAGAGAAGGAAAAGTGGGAACACAAACTCCACTTACATGTTAAATTATTAATTATTTGAAATGTTCACATGTATCACATACAAATATGCGCATGTGCATGAAAAACCTGTATATATGATTATATAGGTAAAACATAAGTTTTTTCAAACTATTTTATGTTCATTTTTACTCCACATCAATATTTATGGGTGATTCAATCTACGTACATGTGAAAATCTTTGTAAATTAAAAATTCTCACAGTTCTCGCCTTTTTTGTAGTTCTTGTTTGAACTTTTGACGATATAGGTATGTGTGTGTGTATATATATATATATATATATATATATATATATATATATCAATTATCAAATGATAATAATATCGTACTAAATTTAGTAATATACGGAGTATGAAACCGTATCATCCACTCATTCTATTCTATTACTTATATCAGGCCACATCATGATTGGTGGGAATAGTGTTTCCGCTGACGTCTTGAGGACATTTGCATGGCCTCTGCAATTTTGTCTTTTTTCTATTTTTTATTGAAATTTTCTTTTCGGGATCAATGAAGTGGGCTCTCCGAACCTCCATCTAGTTCCACATAGGATCCACCAAAGATTAAATAATTTAACTGAGGCCGGAACTTCGTCTTTTACACTTCATCAAAAGGACAAATTAAAATATATTCTCCAAAAGACTATGATTACGTTGTGATACCTATGATGTCTTTTTAATTTTGGAAAATGATGGAGATAATGACCAACCATTGGTCGCGGTCTAACAATAAAAAATTATAATATAGTGATATAATACTATGGAGTATATATTATACATATATTATTATTAATTATTAATTTTAATTCAGTTTTAAATTCGATTTTAAGTTAGACTGAATTAAAAAAATTTAAAACTTAATTATGAATTCGGTTTCGGTTTCTGAAACAACCTCGACACATTTTTAGAAAAAAAACACACACATACACACACACACACACACACACATATTTATATATATATATATATATGTATATATCCTTACATTGCGCGGTACCTCAAGTTTATGCGCGGCGTAGTACAACATTAAACAGACGCATTTAGATGTTATGATGTATGGTTCCGAAATCCTTTATACTACGCGACGCGCATGCTTCATGAGTAACACTGCACAAGACCTACACCTTTTTAGAAAGTTCGACCCATTTTCAAAACAACACATTTCATACCCAAAAGCATTCATCTCAATCCAAACCTGTTTACATTCAATATACATAAAAATAAAGTGTTTTAAAACAAAATTACTAAGCGTAAGCCTCTCTGGTTCTTAACGACCCGTTACACATCAAAAGAGTAAAATTGACCCAAAACAATTTTAACACATAACACTTGACATGAGCATGGTGTTTGAGACTAACTACCCAAACTAAGGAAACTCCCACAAATGCACAAGTTTTCGTAGCTTGCAAAATGCCCTTCAAACAAGCTACCCATCAATCTTACCTTTATCCTTCCTTGCACTTGAATCTATAAAGGAACAACAACAAAAAGGGTAAGTTAATGCTTAGTGAATGCAACAATTATTATGATTCTCCGATTAGGTTTTCGAGTTAAACAATTTCCAACCAAATACTAAACACCCCTATTCACGAACCATCTCATCCATAATGGTTCTCCAAAATAATAATAGAAATAAATAGGTTAAACCTAATCCTCAGTCATAAGATATTTCAACAAGATTTATATATATTCTCTTATTAAATGCTAAGTCGTCACAATGACAACAAAACAAGAATCGACCATAAATCATCCTTCAGCAGATTCTCATCTCAATCAGGTTATCATGGTAACTGGACCAGGGTATTTTCAAGTCGACCAAACCACACCCATACATCGGGATTTGAACTTGGGAATAAATATATGTTTGATCATAAGACATCTTTAAACTTTTTATTACTTATTCATTTATATTTATATATATATATATATATATATATATATATATATATATATATATATATATATATATATATATATATATATATATATATATATATATATATATATATATATATATATATATATATATATATATATATATACTAGGTTTTTTGAGCCCGTGCGTTGCACGAGTGTGTAAATTTCAGTGCAAAAAATGTAATTTGCACTTCATATTAGTTTATAAATAGCGATACTAAATAAATAGGAGAAATATAAGAATTATATAAGAGCCCTTGGTGTTAAAAATTTTTAAAAATTGTGCGTTGCACGGGGGGTAAAATAATCGTGCAAAAATTATTAATTTTTTCAAACAAGTGTTCTTTATAGTTTAAGAGCTTGTGGTGTTGCCAAATTTTAAAAGTTCTTTAGAGTTTAAAAATCCGTGGTGTTGACAAATTTTAAAAGTGATTTTGGGTGGTGTTACTAACTTAATGTCTACAATTTTTTTTTCTCACCATTAATAACTTTTAAATTATATATAATTTATAGGCTACGTAATATTTAGAGAAAATATGAATACATTGAAAATTTGTAATGGAACATAACGTTAGTAAAGTCTAAGTAATATTATTTTAGAATTATTATATAATTCATTTTGAATAAAAGTGTAACACATGAGTTTAATTTTAGAAAAGTTGTTAGTTATTTTAGTAAAATAATGGTATTTTAAGGAGTCGTCATGTATAATTAATATTATAATAGTTATATTTGCGTGTTCGTAAATATTTTAAGGATTTATACTGTAAATTAAAATCACTTCCATATTTATTGTTAAAAAGAAATGCTCCGTTGGCAGTGCATCGAAGCTCCGCATCAAATACAATTTATTGCTTTTAATACGTAAAAATTATTTCGAGTTGAATGGTGATGCTTCGTGCCTAACAAATATTTTGGTGGGTTTTGCATAATAATATAGATAAAGCTATGATTCAAACAAAGAATAAAAGCTAACAAACAAGGATCATTTATTGCATTTACATAATAATATTTGTTATGCCTAAAGAGCAATGGAATTGATCGAAGACATATCTCCTTTAATAAAGGGTTACGAAATTATCGAAGTTCAGGTAGGTGTTGTTTGTTTTCCTATCTACAGACCTCATTACGTCTTATGTCTGCGCGACTGCAGACGTTTTTACTGCAGACAGTTTGTTTTTCTGAAGACATACAATAAAATTATGTCTTATTATGTGTGCAGCCTCGCAGACTTAGAAATGTGCTTCTAAGTGCTGCAGACAGAATTAAGCTATGTTGCAGACCTAAAAACAAACAGTCTTCATTATTCAGCGTACAGACATTCAGACCACATCTTCTTTACAGACATGGTCCGCAGATCTTCAGACAAAAACATCATAAAAAACAAACAGCACCTTATTGTTAATATTTTTTGTATTATCCAAATATGTATCCAAACGTCAAGTCATTTAATTTTTTTCCTTACGATCGACATATGAATCTAAAAGGTACACAAGTAATTGAAGTTGATATTGATTCTTATTTTGTTAACTCAAAGCTTTTACTTAGAGCTTTAAGACTATTTGTAACGGGTCCAAGTGACCCCGTCACTTTGCACATGTGGCAGCAAGAAACGTCACTTTGAGCTGTATTGGTGTCACTTTGAAGGGTTTCTCAAGCGTTGGTTGGAAAGAAACATCAAAAGTGACGGTGTCACTTGTTTTTTTAATTTTTTATTAATTTAAAAATATTATTTTTATCCTCTTTTAATATTTAACTCAATTATATTTTAACACATCATCACAATACTCCTAACTAACACTAAAAAGAAACACCACCACTACTCCACCCAAAAAAGAAACACGTCCTAGTTATTCAAAAAATGCAAAAAGGCAAGTGACACCACAAGTAACACCACTAACCGTTACAAATAGTCTAATCGGCGAAAAAAAGTCCCCTAGGATGATTTGCATGCACGTGATAAGCAGGTTTCACATAGTCAGAAATTAAGCATGTTGGGTCATATGGATTGGCATGTGGGCTTTTGTTATGGGCTGTTAATAAAAGAGATGGATATAGATAATTTAGATAGGGGATGAATTGTACTTCCTCTTTCGCATTCCAATAGTCCACTTTTATTTTCAAAGTCTTTTGTATTAAACTTTGACACAAAATATTTTTGTTTGTGATATATATTATTCGATACAATTTATATGAATGAATTAATGTTTAAATGCGTTTTCATTAGTATAATTTTCATCAAATAATATATAACACAAATAAAGTTATTTCAGGTCAAATTTGAGTTAAAAAGACCTTAAAAGTCAAAACTGGACTATTGGAATGAGACATAGGGGTAATCTACTACTACTCCGTATGATTCTTTGGGGGATCAAAAGGATGGTCCCGTGGGCGGAATTGGAATTATTGGTCCCGTGGGCTGAATTGGAATTAATAAAGCAGTAGATAATAATGATCTTGTTCGGCAATTAGTTTGATTTGGTGAATTATGTTCGGCATGTGAATTTGTAACACACACGCTAGGATAAAAAAACTCTTTCACACAGGTACCATCGCCGCATTGGGTACCCAATATACTTTGGATTAAATCGAGTGACTTGGGGCATACACGTTTAACACCACAACAGAATCATTGAGAAAACCTTCTCCTGGATTCGAACCTGCGCCAACTAGGACCCGGATCCAACCCAGAGCTTATATCACTCGGGCAATGCCACGGTGGTAATATTGTCCAGGCAATTATTTTTAATAATTTTTCGGGCAAAACAAGTAAAACGTAAAAGGTGTCCTAATAAACTTAAATCTAATACACTCATTAATTTGATGGAGAATTTTGATGAAAACACCGAGGAAGAAGGAGGATCGGAGGATACTCATCTTCATATTCGGACTCGTCAAAAGGCTATGTTGAGAGTATTTGATAATGAATGGAGTACAGTAGTACGTCTGTTTGAGTTGTGATTTTTGACTTTATACTTCTTTCTTGAATATATTTTCGGTTTGAATTTTTGTTCTGTTAGTTTTATTTGGGTTAGTTGGGATATGTTTATTGAGTGGATGTTTTATGTTATCGTGTGGTGTGGAATTTGTAGTATACGTAGGTCGTTTTGGTTAGGAATGATTTTGGATTCCTCATTACTTGATGTTGTGGGTTTCATACAAGTGATTATTGAATTTCTTTAATGGGTTATTAACCAAATGAATGAGGACGATGAAACGGTATCACATTGAAATTATCGAATTTCTACTCATTGGGTGAACAACTCACTTGCTACTAAATTGAACCCAAATGATTATATCCTTTAATAACTTATTTTCCATCTAATTCTTTCGCAACACATCAGGTTTACTTTAAAGATATATTTTGAAATACGCCACCCTCATTAGAAGAAAATGTACATGAAATCACACCCTTTCCGAAAAGCACTTATCAAAGATCGGATTTGCAAAAATGGCTAAGTTGCTCACAAGTAAGAAGGAATTTTTGTGCCAACAACAAACAAAATGCCTAGAAGAAAATTTTCTGATTTAGCCCGTAAAAAACAATAAATCAAGCTACACCACTGAAATTTGTCTTGCCTAACTTTGAGTGGAAAAGTAGTGCATATAGAACACATGAGTAACAGTTTTGTCGAGAAAAAGTTGGTTGTCACGAACATAAATATTAGAAAACATGCACTTGCATGCAGCGACAAAAGTCCGAAACACCTTTCAGACATGTTATGGTTGTGTCATGTTAATTCAAAGTAGACGATGTTAGTTTCTACGTGGATCATTGGTTCACGACTAAAACTTATTGAGATCATACTCCGAACATATCGAGCTTTTGCCCCATCTGTTTGAATGGTCATATCAAGTAATCTTAAGAATTTAAATCCCCAAACACTAGCGAAAAGGCAAGACGGACGCCCATTTCATGAACATGTCCACCTAGATTCCTCCACCTTTGATTTACTAAAGTTTACGTATTTTTTTCGTCTACTCGTTGAAAAGTCAAAAAGTAACGGTGACTAATCAACAAATATTGCATAAGGATTATTTGTAGATTTCCGAGACAACAAGTACTTTAGATCACTGGATTATAGGTTTCGAGACACCTCTTAGTAGAGGTCAGTGATAGTGATCGATGAGTGGTTTTTCATTATGGTTGACTTGATGAATGGGTACATTACACCATTAACCGTTACGATACATAAGAAAGATCTATAAAAAAATTAAAGTTTGTGTAAGAAAAGAAGCCTCACAATATTTTTAATACAGGGAAAATAGTTGCAAACAAAGAATATCTTTTACAAATCCTTGTCAACTTTTAATACATGCGAGTTTGTCAACTTTAGGGCTTGTTTTGATTTCTTTTGTATCTATTTGTACTTGTTGATCTTCGGGACCGTATTAATGTTATTATATATTTTTTTCTTTAGAAAAATGTATAAAAACAATTTTTAATGATTATAATTGTGACGACCCGAAAATTTCTGAACAAATTTAAACTTTATCTTTATATCATTAGATAAATATTTTAAACATATATATTACGTACAAATTTATAATTCTAAATAAAAATATATATATATTTTAATTTAGTCATAAAACGTCCTGATTTAAAATAATATATTTTGATAAACAACGAGCCACCGATTTATAGAAGCAAATGACCACAACGCTCAAATATATAAGTTACATACCTTATAAAATGTTTCATTGTTGTCTAAGTCTAATTTTTGTAAAAGGTACACGTCGCGTAACGTAAAAGGCTAGTTTTCTAAACATACGAAAGTGCGGTCGAAAAACCGAAAGTGGTACATGAGTCGTGAGACCACGTCCGTGTCATTTTTGTAAAAATTATATTTTTACCATGAGCGTAAATATAATATAGTATTTAATTAATTTTAAAGATTAAATATATTAAATAATATATAAATTCAATGTATTACGTAGTATGAAATAAGATAAGAGTGTCTGCAATGCATTTTTCAACATTTATGATTTGGACAAAGTTGCCATGCGATTGCATGACAATACCTCATCATACCCATGCAATCGCATGGATGGGGATATCATGTTACATCTATAAATCGAGTGATTTAGCAGACTGGTTACATACACACATAATTTTTCCATCTATCTTCCTTTGAATTATATTTATATTATTATTATTATTATTAGTATTATTATTATTATTAAAATTAATATTATTATTAATCTTATGGTTAGGAGTATTATTATTATTAGTATTATACATAAAATACTACGACGAGGTTCGGCTCGCGTGTTTTCAAGACGAGTTTTTGAGCGGGATAGAATTAAGGAAATTATGGGTTATAGCTATGGAGGTGATGGGTAATGTTCATGGGTATGCTCGTGAGGTCAATCTAGTGTTTATTATCTCTGCTGCGTCTACATACCTTTCCTGTAATATTGAATCTCAATATTAATACGTGAGTACTCATAAATTAACTTTTATATATTAATAGTATATCCCTGACTAGTTCTCGAGAATATAGGATTATGCATGCTTGTACTTTTTGATATTGCCATTAGATAGGTTAGGTTGAATCTTGAATTAGTTACATATGCGGTTGAGATAAGGCATAAGATATGCATGTCGTTGGAAAGCTGGCGAAAAATTAAGAACTTTTCATTTAGAATTCGTGTGATTTCGATGAACGGATTAAAAGATACGACCAACTGAATTTTTGTATTATTATTAAAATGATTATTATTATTACTATCGTCGTTATTATCGTCGTAATTATTATTATTACAAAATAATACAACTTTTACACATTATTATTATTGTCACTTTTATTTTATTAAATAAATATGATACAAAGATATTTTTACCACACGTAATATGTGAAGACCCGTCCTAATCCATCCGGACGAAGTCCATATCGATTATAAACGATTCACAACAGTTGATTACATTGCGAGGTACTTGACCTCTATATGATACATTTTACAAACATTGCATTCGTTTTTGAAAAGACGATCTTTCATTACATCGACAGTTGACGGCGTGCATACCATTTTATAATATATCTAACTGTAATTGACTTAATAATAATAATCTTGATGAACTCAACTACTCGAATGCAACGTCTTTTGAAATATGTCATGAATGACCCCAAGTAATATCTTTAAAATGAGCAATTTCACAGCGGAAGACTTCTTTTATACCTGAGAATAAACATGCTTTAAAATGTCAACCAAAAGGTTGGTGAGTTCATTAGTTTAACATAAATAATCATTTCATAATTTTAATAGACAACAAGATTTCATATTTCCATTTCTCATAAACATACGTCCCATGCATAGAGACAAAAATATCATTCATATGGATTGAACACTTGGTAATCGACATTCACAATATGCATATAAGAATATCCCCATCATTCCGGGATCCTCCTTCGGACATGATATAAATTTCGAAGTACTAAAGCATCCGGTACTTTGGATGGGGCTTGTTGGGCCCGATAGATCTATCTTTAGAGTTCGCGTCAATTAGGGTGTCTGTTCCCTAATTCTTAGATTACCAGACTTAATAAAAAGGGGCATATTCGATTTCGATAATTCAACCATATAATGTAGTTTCAATTACTTGTGTCTATTTCGTAAAACAGTTATAAAAATAGCGCATGTATTCTCAGTCCCAAAAATATATATTGCAAAAGCATTTAAACAGGGAGCAAATGAAACTCACGCGTATAAATATTGTAAAACAGTTAATAAAGCATTTGCATGTATTCTCAGTCCAAAAATGTAATGAGTAAAAAGGCAAATGAAACTCACCTAATGTATTTTGTAGTAAAAATACATAGAACGACATTGAACAAGTATAGGGTTGGCCTCAGATTCACGAACCTAGATCATTTGTATATTCATTATTACATATAATCGTAATCAAATAAATATGTATATAAATTTATTAATTATACTACTTTTATATTAATAACAAATATTTTTACTTTGTGTATACATTCAAAATGATTTATATTTTTATAGTTATATTAATGTATATGTATATCTGTTTAGTGTTATGTTAAAAATACATAAATTGTTATATATATGAATGTTTCTAAAATGCTTTATTAATATAGTGAATATATACTTATAATTCTAATAATAATATTTTTAAAACTTTTATTTTTATATTCCTAATACTTTTAATAATAATGATATTGATCATAATACTTTTTGTTTTAATGATAATTTTAAATAAATTGTTAGTAATGATAATAGGTTTTAATAATAATAGCACTATAATGATAATCTTATTAATAATAATAATGATAGGATAAATGATAGTTTTCAATAATAACCCTCATATTAATGATAATATCTATAGTTTTTAATTAAATGATTAATTTAAAAAATATTCGTATTGAAAATAATACTTTTTGATAGTAATACCTAACACTTAATAGTAGTAATTATAACAATCTTATTACTAACGGTGATACTAATAATAACTCAAAAATGATGTTAATACTAATAATATACTTATGTTAATCATAAGAGTTCTAATGAAAACAATAATACTCATAATCATAATATTGATAATACTACTTAAAATGATAAATTTAATAATAATAATAGTATTAATAATATTTATAATAATGCTACTTAATAATAATACTAATAATGATAATATTATTAGTAATAATAGCAATTATATTATAATTTCTAGTATATGTGTTTATAATCAATTTTGATTACTAATAATAGCAATAATAATAATAATAATAATAATAATAATAATAATAATAATAATAATAATAATAATAATAACAATAATAACAATAACAATAACAATAACAATAATAATAATAATAATTATAATAATAATAATAATAATAATAATAATAATAATAATAATAATAATAAATTTTGAGAAATACCTCTTAAAAACGTATCTGAACAAGAAAAGACCCTTGCAGGTCTCGAACCCACGACCTCCCGGTTACACACCAACACTCTAAACCACTCGACTATATCAGTTTTTCTGAGATTAATTCCCTCTAAAAGTTTATAAGTCTTTCTTTTTCTGTTTCTATCCTTCCTCATCTTCTTCATTTGTAAATCGATCAGAGACCAACCCATTAATCTTTATTAACTTGATTATTGTTTTTAATACGTATAACTAAAGTAAAAGCAACTTAAAATGTGATTTTTAAATTACCGGAACGAATTAAAAAAAAATGAAAGTGAAGACCCCCTGCTGTACCGTCGCTGTTCAATGGGAAAAAAAAAATTGAATTCGTTTTCAAGTACCTTTTAAATCAAACTTGTAACATAAAATAAGTTGCAACCCACTCTTTGAAACTATTTGTGTCGTTAATTGCAGTTTATTCGCAACAACAAACTCGAATTTCCCTCAAGAACGAATCTATTGACTTTTGAATTTTATCTTTGACTACGAAATTCGAATTGGATATTATGAATTGAAAGACAAGATTTTGCAGAAAGATTAGGTAGAGGATTCCTAACAACTTTGCTTTAATAAATTTTGAAATTTGAATCAAATTCGAGTTTTGGTTAAAAAGTGGATGAACAGGGCTTATCAAGCTGATACCTTCATAATTCAGTTTAATTCACTGGTTTGAAGTACTTAAAATTGATAATTGATACTGATGAATAATTATTCGACTGGTTCCTCCCTAATAATGTGTACAATTGAATTGTTTTATAGTGAAGACTTCAACAGATTAAATGAATCGGATAAAGAAATAAACAAAATAAAATGAAAAGTGGATATGGACTGCTAACAGAATCGTACAATTAACTGTTGTTGATTGTTGACAAAATCATACAAGAACAAAAATCAAATATGGATAGAAAGGAACTAGCAATTGACTCTGATTTCCTAGTTTAAATAAACAATTTTTTTTATAAAACTTAATTTTAATAAAAAATAACTCTATTATTATTAAATAATAAAAATACAGATTATTATTAATAATATTATCACAATAATAATAATATTAATAACAATTATCCTTATAGTAACAATTTTAGAATAATAATACTAATAGTTATAATAATGTTCTTAATGGTATTGTTAATAATAATATTAATAATGATTTTATTAATATAAATAAAATTATTACTAATGAGTTTGATAACAATTATAATAACATGTAAAACAATAATATTGCTAATAACAATAATGCTAATATTAATTAGTATTATTAATAATAATATTGATAATAGTAATACTATATCAATATATATATATATATATATATATATATATATATATATATATATATATATATATATATATATATATATATCAAATTCATATCATTAGATTATATTTTAATAATATTAATAACACTAATACTGATATCATTATTAGAATAACAATATTTATATAACAACTATATTCATACTTGTATTATATATATGTATCATTTCTTATTTTATATATCAACTTTTGTTGAATATTTAGTAATTATCAATTTTATTTATCTTATCATATATATTTATATAATAGTAATTATCTACAGAATCATATATTTAATATATATTCCTATTAAGTACTACTTAATGATTTTATGTTTTATTTTACATATTTAATTTTTAATGTTTAAATTATATTTTAAAATTTAAAGTTATTATGTATATACTTACATTTATATATAATTACTGTCATAACCCGTCCTTAACCATAAGAACGAGTTAGATAACGTATGATTTCATTGCGAGGTATTGACCTCTATATGCGACATTTTTAAAAGAACAACTGCATTTATTTTACATTACAAACCATAACTCTTATTTTAATACAAACTTTAGACAATATAAAGATGATTATCGTTTAGCGATAATCTTAGACTTACAAACTTTACATGTGATGATAACAATACGATTTCTAGCATATTTTACATTACAATTCCTCGGATATGCAGTTTTATTTTTGACACAAATATGCATACTCAAGATCTTGCTTAAATTCAACATGTTGCAGCGGAAGCTTCTAATTATCACCTGAGAATAGACATGTTTAAAACGTCAACATAAAGTTGGTGAGATATAGGTTTAATGCCGGCAGCAATATATATATAGACCACAAGATTTCATATATAAACGTTTTAATAAAAATATTCTAAGTGGTTGAGCACTTGGTAACCATACTTAACATTTAATCACGTCGCATATTCCCTTTATTATGAAATCTTACTACACCGTACCAAGTGTAGTCATGAAACGAAGTACTGTGCAACTGTTGAATACTGGTCGTCCAGTCCGGTTGGGGTTGTCAGGCCCGATAGATCTATCAACAGGATTCGCGTTTACAATACCGCTGTAAATAACAGTTACCAAGCTACAGGGAAGTATGCCAGTGGTACAACTCAACGTAGAATATATTTTTCAGTTACTTGTGTCCATATCGTAAAACATAAAATACATGTATTCTCATCCCGAAATATTTAGAGTTTAAAAGTGGGACTATATACTCACTTTCGTCTTGAAGATATGTAATTTTGACTTGGTCTCTGATTGATATCACAAACCTAACCATATATAATATATCAATACCTTTTCTTTTTAAACAATCGTCACATATATATACTTATAATACTTTTAATAATTCCTTAGTCCGTAGTTAGCAGTTCGATGTTAGTAATTCAATTTTAAATGGTTCATTTTTAGGTGATTAATAAACCCCCAATGAAATAAATAAAAACCCCATCGTATATGTATTGGTCGAGATTAATCTTGACCCACGGTACCGGTGTTGTCAAATGACGTGTTGCGTACATAAAGTACCGGTGTTGTCAAATGACGTGTTGCGTACAATCATGGGATCTTATGATTAATCTTCTCGTATTGGTTACGGGTGATCCTGAACCATATAAAATTAAATTATGAGTACATATATATAAAATATCATGTTATTTTAGAAAGATGTGATTTATTTAATTTTTTTCCAATTAATCACGTAGCTAAATTAGTCTTGGATATCCGATTTCGTTTTGGTCATAGTTTCTTCGTTACAACTCCGTTTTCGTTGGTTCAACTTGCCACTTCCTTGGATCGAGTCCCTCTTTAAGAATATGAACTGTAAATACCTTAGTTTGTATTCGAAATCACAAGTCATAGGTCAAACTTTGGTGAAACTTATGAAGTTAATCATTTTCCATCATGTAAACAACCTTAAATGATTATTTTTCTAAAAATACTTATACTTTGAGTTAAATCATAAAAATTTTATGCGTTAACATATTCATAGTAAAAATCATTTTTCCAGAAAATAAACCTCCAATTCAAAGTTTAAGATGGTTTTTAATTATCCAACCCAAAACAGCCTCCGGTTACACTCCGACGTCGTAAAAACAGTTTTTAAGGTGTTCTTTGAAAAACCAAGTTAAACCTTGTTAAATTAGCATATATTTAAGATATATTACAGGTCTTGAAGTATTTTAAAAGTTAAGTTAGAAGGATCTATTTAGTTTGCAAACAAGTTTGAAAACATTCAAACTATGTTCTTGTTGTTAAAATTTTATACCACAAAATAAGATAGCTATATATATATGAATCGAATAAGGTTATGAACATAGTTACTACCTCAAGTTCCTTGGACAAGGTTGCTGTAAAAGAGGAGTAAGAATCTAGAACCAAAAGGGTGATGGAATTGGATGAAAGATTGGAAGTAAGTTTGTGTTCTTGGAAGAATTCTTGAAGTGTTTTTGTAAGGGTTTTCTTATGGTGTTTAAAGCTTGTTTCTATGGCTAGATCTTCAAGGTTTCTTGCTGAATGATTATGGAGTTCTTAGAACTTGTAAGTAGGTGAATTAGAGAGTGGTTTAAGAGTAAGAATGGTGAGCTAAAAATGGTTTGGTGTTGGTCCTTAAAAACGTGACAAAGGGGGGAGCAAGGACAAAATTTTAAGCTTGTAATCTTGTGTATTTGTCAAACAATCATACAAAAGCAATTACCTCTACCTTAGGGCAGTAACAAGGGCTAGTTAGGTGGTGATTTGATGTGTATATACCAATAGTAAATACGTATAGAAGTTAGGTATGATATGTAACATCCCGCATTTTTCCATTAAATTATTTTAACGCCGTCTTTTTTTTTATTTATTTAATATCCTCAGCATCTCGATTCGTATCCTCTTTTAGCTACATTCTTAAAATATTTTCGTTATTGGATTATAACGTCCCCCGTACTCTCGTGAAGTTAAATATTTCGTTTGGTTAATTCCCGCACCCGACAACAAACTTGAGGGACTAGTTTCGCCAAGGTGCGAAACATTTGACTAGGTCAAATGGTCAACACCTCCTCTTATCCACTCATTTCACCTCCCACTTTCTTTTTTTCTTTTCTCTCCACCATTTTTGAACTCAAAACACCCATTCACTAAATTCATCATCTATTTCCATTCAAGCAATCAAACATCAAAACAAATTATATATTCGTGATCCTCTCTTCATCCTCTTCGATTTGGTACCAATTTCATCACATTTGGGTAACATTTCTAAAATCACTAGATTTCTTTAAATTCGTGTTCTTGACTTATAAAGTAGTTAATTAGTGTCTATGGCTCATTGTGATGTCGTGTATACGTGCATTTCATGGAGCGTCTTTTGACTTTACTTTAAACCGTGTCGCCTAGATTTCATTCGTATTATAACGTTGTAACTTAACTATTGATTGAACAATTCTTGTAAACTTTGAAACAATCTTTATTTTGAAATGAAGGCGACATATTTTGGTCAAAAGTTATCTAAAAGACTTATAATCAGGTAATGGGACCCACGTAGCAGACGCCGTCACTTGACGATTTGTCGGGGTCGCTACAAGTGGTATCAGAGCCTTGGTTGTAGGGATTTAGAGTTCATTTGTGTCCACCCCGAGTCATAGGGTACATAGGTGAATCTAGACTACAACCGGCATATAGACTGAAGTAGGAATTACTTGACTATTTGTGCATTTATACTCGAACTCTTCTATCATATCTAACTCGTATTCGATCTTGATCTTACGTTGATAAATTTTGTTGACGCGCCACCTTGACTTTATAAAGTAATGTTAAATGCACATGTAAATCAGGGTAATATAATTTCCGGGATTATATTACGGTGATTCACATGGACGTTCCGACATTATGACGTAAAGAATTTAAGGCGAGTCAAGGAAAAATTTCCTCTCTATCCTTATTCCATACTCCGGTTAGTATTGTTGAAAATACTAACCAACGATATTCTTGTGTCATGAAGGAACAATGGCTCACCAAGGTCAACACAATACTCCTCTCGAAACCCTAGAACAAGCTCTTCAACGAATGATAACCACCGCCGTGGGTACGGCCGTGGCCGATCACTTTTCTAACAACAACAATCATGGAACCGGTAATTCAAACGAAGGTTGCTCCTACAAGAACTTCATGAAGTACAATCCTTCCACTTTCGATGGAACCGGAGGACCGGTTACTCTCACCCGATGGTTTGAACAAATGGAGACCGTTTTTAACACAAGCGATTGTCGAGACCAAGATGAGGTCAAGTTTTCCACCCTCACTTTCACCGGCATTGCTCTCTCGTGGTGGAACACGTATGTACAATTGATGGGAAGCTATGAAGCCCACACACTCTCTTGGACCGAATTAAGAGAAAGAATGATCACCGAATACTTCCCGCGTGACGAGACTCGAAGGCTCGAGCAGGGTCTAAGGAATTTAAAAACGGTCGGGAACGACCTCGAAGCTTATAATCAACGGTTTACCGAACTAGTCACAATGTGTCCAAATATCATGACTCCCGAATCCCTAAGAGTCGAACTTTACATGGATGGCCTCCCTAAGAGCATTCAACACAGGGTAATGACACCTCGACCCACTAACCTACAAGAGGCTTTAACAATGGCCCGCCATACTTTAGACACGGCGAATGAAATGGAAACGCCGGCACCAATGGTCGAGAACCAATCGAGCGGCAATAAAAGAACATAGGAAGCCTCTCAATCAAGCAACCACAACCACAACAACCTCTCCAAGAAGCCTTTCGCCTCCAACGACAAGAAAGGCTATACCAGAAAACTACCTTTTTGTAACGAATGCCGCAAGCATCACTTTGAAGGATGTGGCAGGTTCCGCCACCGGCGCCAAGGAAGTGGTCACATCGCCAAACATTGTGGAAGTGCCACCCCCATCACTCAAAAGGGACCCAACCCACGAAAGTTGGTCACTTGCTACGCATGTGGCCAAACGGGTCATTTTAGGAATGAATGCCCAAATAAGAAAATCAACCCCAACGCACGCCGTTGAACTTTCAACATCAACGCCTAGGATGCCCGAGACGACGATGGACTAGTCACGGGTACGTTTCTTCACAACAAACCGTATGTTTCATACTTATTCGATTCAATTACCGCTAGACGTTTTACAACCAAGACTTTGACTTGTACTCATTACATTCCACCTTTTTCCCTTAGATACTACTTAGGCAATTTAAGCGACCAACGGAAAGATATTGTGTGTCTATAAATTCTATCGGAGGATATACGTTAAGAATATTGACTTGACACCTATAGAACTAGGGAGCTCAGAACCTATTCGTTAAGGAGAAATTGTTTCCCTACAACTAGGTATAGATTATTGTGAACTAAATAATTTTCGGTTGAAAACCGATACCCTCTTCCTCGTATCCATGACCACCTGATTACTTGCATGAATCCCGTGTGCATTCCAAAACGACCTCCATTCCGGTTATCATCAATTGGGGGTTAAGGGAGACGATGTCTCCTAAGCCATTTCCGAACTCGCAACGTTAGTTGTAAATCTCTCTTAGTACCGTTTGATTTATTTAGGACTACGTCCGTATTCATGAACCTCCTAAACCACGTATGCAACTTATCTAGACAAATCTGTTATCGTATTTATAGATGACATCTTAACTTATTTAAGTAAAGAAGGAAAACGAACAACATCACCATCTTACGCTCGAACTTTTGAGAAAAGAGCAACTTTATACCAAATTCTCCGAGTGAGAATTTCTGTTGAACGAAGTCCAATTTTCTAGACCATGATGTTAATGGTCAAGGCATTACAATCAATCTCGAAATCAAGCCACATGTAATCAGGAAACTCTCCCAACTCAGACTTGTATTCGTAAAAATCTTAGATCTCACCGGTTGTTACCGAAGATTCATTTCTGACTTTTCTCGTGTTACACAACTTTAAACCTCTTCATGTCTGAGCCTTGAACGTGATTCTTCACACCAACCTTCCTAGCTAAATTCGTATAGCACTAGATGGAACTCAAACATGGAAATATTTCTACTTGAACGCCGAAAGGCATACTCTCTCGACTCAAAATCAACGTAACTAAAATTCGTTATTTTGCGCGAAGAATTCGAATACTAAATTGTGGATCCGATCAACTTTCTCGTCATCACGTACCACACTACATACCTATGTTATTTCACCGTTACCGTCTGATATTACTGGAATTTAAGGTAACACACAATCCAACGATACTTCACTCTTCTTTGACTTAACGCCCTTGCGTTGCTGATAATCGTCCAACTATTATTCAACCCCGAACTATACAACTACGTGTACTACCTCGTTTCTCTTTCAGACTTCAACTTTTGACAACTAGAGGCACGTTATGGCAACCCCGAGATGTAAGCTCATCCTATTCTAAGTCCTCATTTCACTCCTATCTTTATCGCTCGCATTTCCGTTTAAGGAAACTCCTTGTAACATTTCTCCATGGATAGAGAAACTCTTCATATTACAATAGTATTCGCCACGAGGGTGAATAGTTCTAACGAACATTTTCGAACCCTAACTAACTTGTTCAAACGTATATTAAGAGATTCTATTCCAACACGGTGCATCTTTGTCAATTATCACGTATCGAAATACTCGTTTCACTTCTAGTTTTGCAAGAAACCTTGGAGACCCGCTTAGACATGAGTACCGCGTACCACCCACAAACCGACGAACCGAGCAAACGAACGATTTACGTCTTGGAAAGACATGTCACAAACTCGTATTGTCACCTTTAGTAGATCACTCTTACAACAGTAGATACCACTCATGTGTTCACACGCACTTTCCGAAACCCTATATGACCGCTAATGTCATACCCCTGTTCATTTAACCAAAGCATCAACCACCGAAATCTGAACTCCATCAAGAAACAACAATTGAGATCGTTCAAGTCCGAGAAGGGCTCGAGACAACCCATTGTCGCCAGAAGAGTTATACCAAACTTAGATGAAAACCTCACCAAACCCAGTGTGTAACCGCGTAATATTGAGAAACCGCACCTTGGAAGGGTGTAATCCATTTTGGGAAATCGAGAAAGGCTATATCCGCAATATTGAACCTTTTGAAACCTTGGGGCGTATTGGAACCGCTTCCTACCGTTTAGAACTTCCGACTCAATTAAGTTTCCGTTTACCCTACATTTCGTGTAACAAACTTAGAAATGTGTCCTGCGGAACAGGAACGTGCAATCCTGCTAGATACATCAACTATCGATGACAAACTACTCTTCATAGGAAAACCAGTTGAAACCAGGGATCGTAAAAACCAAACCTTAATACAACGTGAAACCCTAACTATCCAAATTCATGAGAACACTCAAGGACGTACCTTCACTTATTCATAGCATTGACATCTCCGGTCTCGAGTGAGAGGCATCGATTATTACTTCCAACTAAATTTCGGGACGAAATTTCTTTTGAGGTGTGGATAATGTAACATCCCGCATTTTTCCATTAAATTATTTTAACGCCGTCTTTTTTTTTTATTTATTTAATATCCTCAGCATCTCGATTCGTATCCTCTTTTAGCTACATTCTTAAAATATTTTCGTTATTGGATTATAACGTCCCCCGTACTCTCGTGAAGTTAAATATTTCGTTTGGTTAATTCCCGCACCCGACAACAAACTTGAGGGACTAGTTTCGCCAAGGTGCCAAACATTTGACTAGGTCAAATGGTCAACACCTCCTCTTATCCACTCATTTCACCTCCCACTTTCTTGTTTTCTTTTCTCTCCACCATTTTTGAACTCAAAACACCCATTCACTAAATTCATCATCTATTTCCATTCAAGCAATCAAACATCAAAACAAATTATATATTCGTGATCCTCTCTTCATCCTCTTCGATTTGGTACCAATTTCATCACATTTGGGTAACATTTCTAAAATCACTAGATTTCTTTAAATTCGTGTTCTTGACTTATAAAGTAGTTAATTAGTGTCTATGGCTCATTGTGATGTCGTGTATACGTGCATTTCATGGAGCGTCTTTTGACTTTACTTTAAACCGTGTCGCCTAGATTTCATTCGTATTATAACGTTGCAACTTAACTATTGGTTGAACAATTCTTGTAAACTTTGAAACAATCTTTATTTTGAAATGAAGGCGACATATTTTGGTCAAAAGTTATCTAAAAGACTTATAATCAGGTAATGGGACCCACGTAGCAGACGCCGTCACTTGACGATTTGTCGGGGTCGCTACATGATACGAGTACATATACTCTAGATATACGTATAGAAATCTTGTGAAAAATAGAATGAGGATTCAAATATAGCTATCTTTTGTGAATACACTTATATGATTTTATGTATTTAAGTCCTTAAAAGTGATTAAATACATTACATATACGATATATGTATAAACATTATAGGTTATAAGTATTTATGTCAAATAACGTTACGTATGGTTATCGTTTTGAAAACTTAAGTTAGTAGTTTCAAAATATACTTATAACTTATTGTTATTAATACAAAATGAGATATTAAAACATTCATTAATCATGTTAAATATGTATATATACATATATATACACAAACGTATAATTATCATATATTGTATAGTTCGTGATATCATCGGTCAAACTAGACGGTCAAACGTTGGGTAAATCTCTTTTCGGAAACATAAATCTCAACAATTTGGATTGCTTATCATGTTGGTAAGGTTTAATTTATGTAAATATTAATCTTATAAGTATAGAACGATCGAAAAAGTGCGGGTCGTTACATTACCTCCCCGTTAAATAAATTTCGTCCCGAAATTTTAAAATTGTACCTATTTTGCGTCATCGAGAAACAAGTGTGGATACTTTTGTTTCATCTGATCCTCTCGTTCCCAAGTAAACTCAGGACCTCTTCGAGTATTCCAACGAACCTTAACGATCGGTATGTTGCTCTGCTTGAGCTGTTTAACTTCACGGTCCATGATTTCGATTGGTTCTTCGATGAATTGTAGTTTCTCATCGACATGGATTTCTTCAAGAGGAATGGTGAGATCTTCCTTTGCAAGACACTTCTTAAGGTTTGAGACGTGAAATGTATTATGTACTCCGGCGAGTTGTTGTGGTAACTCGAGTCGATAAGCTACCGGTCCAATGCGTTCGATAATCTTGAACGGGCCTACATACCTTGGGTTTAGTTTACCCCTTTTTCCAAAACGTATTACACCTTTCCAAGGTGACACCTTTAACATAACCATGTCACCGATCTGAAACTCTAATGGCTTCCTTCGAACATCGGCGTAGCTCTTTTGGCGACTACGGGCTATTTTCAATCTCTCCTTGATTTGTACTATCTTCTCAGTCGTTTCGTGTATGATCTCGGGACCAGTTAATTGTTGATCTCCTACTTCATTCCAACAAATAGGAGATCTACACTTCCTTCCGTACAATGCTTCGAATGGCGCAGCTTTAATGCTCGCATGATAACTATTATTATACGAGAATTCTGCTAATGGTAGATATTTATCCCATCCGTTTCCAAAATCGATCACACATGCCCTGAGCATGTCTTCAAGAGTCTGAATTGTTCTTTCACTCTGCCCGTCAGTTTGTGGATGATATGCGGTGCTCATATCCAAACGAGTTCCTAGTGCCTCCTGTAGTGATTGCCAGAACTTTGAGGTAAATCTACTATCACGATCAGATATAATGGAAATAGGTATTCCATGCCTTGAAACAATTTCCTTTATATACAATCGTAATAGTTTCTCCATTCTATCCATTTCCTTTATAGGCAAGAAATGTGCAGACTTGGTGAGACGATCAACAATCACCCAAATGGTGTCGTATCCCCAGGCAGTCTTTGGTAACTTCGTGATGAAATCCATGGTAATACCATCCCATTTCCATTCTGGGATTTCTGGTTGTTGAAGTAACCATGACGGCTTTTGGTGTTCAGCTTTGACTTTGGAACAAGTTAAACATTCCCCAACATATGTTGCAACGTCTGTCTTTAAATTAGGCCACCAATAATGTGTCTTAAGATCTTGGTACATCTTTCCAACTCCAGGATGTATCGAATATCTTGTCTTATGTGCCTCGTTCAATATCAACTTCCTTAATCCACCCAACTTCGGTACCCAAATACGATTTGCAAAATATCGAATTCCATCTTCCCGCATAACGAGTTGCTTCTCATACTTCTTCATTATTTCATTTCCTATATTTTCTTTAGTAAGTGCTTCTCGTTGAACTTCTTTGATTTGTGAGTTGAGATTCATGCGAATTTTTATATTCATCGCTCGTACTCGAATTGGTTCTCGTTCCTTTCTGCTTAGTGCGTCAGCCACCACATTCGCTTTCTCGGGATGATAACGAATTTCACAATCATAGTCATTTATTAACTCGACCCACCTACGTTGCCTCATGTTCAGCTGTTTCTGATCAAAAATATGTTGAAGGCTTTTATGATCAGTAAACACAGTGCATTTAACCCCATACAAGTAGTGTCTCCATATCTTCAATGCAAACACGACTGCTCCCAATTCTAGATCATGCGTCGTATAATTCCGCTCATGAATCTTCAATTGTCGGGATGCGTATGCAATAACTTTCTTCCGTTGCATAAGAACGCAACCAAAACCTTGTCGCGAAGCGTCACAATATATTTCAAAATCATCATTCCCTTCTGGTAACGATAAAATAGGCGCCGTAGTCAACTTCTTTTTCAGTAATTGAAATGCACTCTCCTGCTCAGAAGTCCATTCATATTTCTTCCCTTTTTGCGTTAACGCTGTCAACGGCTTAGCTATTCGGGAAAAATCTTGAATAAACCTTCTATAATAACCGGCTAAACCCAAAAATTGGCGTATCTGCGTTGGTGTCTTAGGAGTCTCCCATTTTTCAATGGCTTCAATTTTTGCTGGATCAACCTGAATTCCTTTGCTACTAACAACGTGGCCAAGAAATTGCACTTCTTCCAACCAGAAAGCACACTTAGAAAATTTAGCGTATAGCTGTTCTTTTCTCAACAACTCTAATATTAAACTTAAATGCTGCTCATGCTCTTGCTCACTCTTGGAATAGATAAGAATGTCATCAATGAAAACAATAACAAACTTATCTAAATATGGACTACAAACTCGATTCATGAGGTCCATGAATACAGCTGGCGCATTCGTCAATCCAAACGGCATGACCAAAAATTCGTAATGACCGTAACGTGTCCGAAAAGCAGTTTTCGGTATATCTTCTTCTTTGACACGTAATTGATGATAGCCCGATCTTAGGTCAATTTTCGAGTACACACATGATCCTTGGAGTTGATCAAATAAGTCGTCAATTCTCGGTAGTGGATACCGATTCTTGATAGTTAACTTATTTAATTCACGATAATCTATACACATTCGGAAAGATCCATCTTTCTTCTTGACGAATAAAATTGGAGCTCCCCACGGTGAAGTACTTGGTCGTATGAATCCACGATCCAGTAATTCTTTTAACTGACTCTGAAGTTCTTTTAACTCGGACGGTGCAAGTCTATATGGAGCACGGGCAACCGGTGCAGCTCCTGGTACAAGATCTATTTGAAATTCTACAGATCTAAATGGAGGTAATCCCGGCAACTCTTCCGGAAATACTTCAGGAAAATCTCTTGCCACAGGCACGTCATTGATGCACTTCTCTTTTTCTTTCTTTTCGACTTTATTAACATGTGCTAAGATAGCATAGCACCCTTTCTTCAAGCATTTTTGAGCTTTCAAATAACTAATGAGTTTTAGCTTTGAGTTACCCTTCTCTCCATAAATCATTACTGGCGTTTTATCCTTACGAGGAATGCGAATTGCCTTCTTGGCACACACAACTTCAGCTCCTACTTTGGACATCCAGTCCATGCCGATTATTACATCAAAACTTCCTAATTCTACGGGTATCAAGTCAATTTTAAACGTTTCTCCGGCTAACTTTATTTTACAATCACGGCAAATTTTATCGGCTTTAATTAGTTTACCATTAGCTAACTCAATCATGTACTTAGCATCTAGAGGTAATGATGAACAATTCAATTTAGCGTGAAAGTCTCTACACACGTAACTTCTATCAGCACCAGTATCAAATATAATAGATGCGGATAAGTTATTAATGGTAAACGTACCCGTAACAAGCTCCGGGTCTTCACACGCCTCTCTAGCATTAATAACAAATGCTCTCCCTCGTGCAGGTCCGATATTCTTCTCTGGATTCGGGCACTGGCTCTTATAATGACCCTGTTTCCCACATCCATAACAAGTAACAGTAGCCAAAGCAGTTCTATTTGCATTAGTGGCAGGAGTCTTGGTACCATTTGTATTTGTAACGAGAGCCCTACAATCTTCAGCAAGATGACCCTTTCGATTACATTTGTTGCATACCACATTACAGTAACCAGAGTGATGTTTGTGGCATTGGTTGCATAAAGGATTTTGTCCTTTATAACCAAAGCTTAAACCACTACCCGCACCTTGCGTGATTTCTTGTTTCTTAAAAGATTGTTGTTGGTTACCTCGATCATAATTTCCATTCCACTTTCTTTTGTTACCTGATACCTTCACATCAGTATTGGATACTTTCTTATCCATGATGACCTGATCCATTAGCTCGTTTGCCATGGTTATAGCTTCATGAATTGTCTTAGGTTTCGATGCTGTAACATTTGCCTTGACCTTTTTGGGCAAACCATCTTTGTACATTTCAATCTTCCGTTCTTCGGTTGGAACCAATTCAGGACATAGCAAAACTAATTCCATGAATCGCTGATTGTAGTTGGTGATTTCAGTACCAACAACCTTCAGGCTTCGTAATTCATCTTCCAACTTCCTAACCTCGTTCCTTGGACAATATTCGTTAATTAACATTGTTTTGAATTCTTCCCATGGAGTATCATAAGCTACATCTCCTCCTACAGCCTTCACATAATTTTTCCACCACGTGAGTGCACTATCTTGTAAAGTGCACGATGCATACTTGGTCATGTCCTTTTCAACACAACCACTGATTTTAAACACAGTCTCCATCTTTTCTATCCACCGGGTTAAACCGATCGGTCCTTCTGTTCCACTGAATGATGAGGGCTTGCAAGCTTGAAAAGTTTTGTAAGTGCACCCCACACGAGGATTTGGGTTAACTGCAGCA